>NC_088864.1:21108217-21162393 GCF_032884065.1 Artemia franciscana
TCTGTGCATATAAATAGATTGTCAGGTTTACCGACTCTTGAACATGCAACATATAATGGTCCATGGGAAAACAATCCGTATTCAGATCTATACCTCATGATTCTAATGATTGCCCTTGAGCTTTGTTGATGGTGATTGCTAATCGACCATTCCCTGAGTCGCCATCGTCATTTATATATCCCCCTGTGCACCCCGGCGTCCCCTTTGTAGTTATGTCCCTGTGTCCCGGTCGTCATTTATGTTCCCTGTGTCCCGGTCGTCATTTGTGTCCCGGTGTTCCAGTCTGTGATTTCTCTTTGAGTATCCCGGGCGTCATTTATATTCCTTGTGTCCCGGTGTCCCGGTCGTCATTTATATCCCCCTGTGCCCCCCGGCGTCCCCATTGTAGTTGTGTCCCTGTGTCCCGGTCGTCATTTATATTCCCTGTGTCCCGGTCGTCATTTGTATCCCGGTGTCCCGGTCTGTATATACATTCGTTTTTTAGTTTTGTTTTTCTCCTTTATTTTTTTCCTTTTTTCTTTTTTTTCTTTTTTAGTTTATTTAGATTTTTAGATTTTTTAGTTTTTTTATTAGTTTTTAGTTTTTTTGTAGTTTTTACCATTTTTTTAGTTTTTTTTAGTTTTTTTTTTTAGCTTTTTTAGTTTTTTTCTTTTTAGTTTTTTTTGTAGTTTTTACCTTTTTTAGTTTTTTTTTCTTCTTTTGTATTAGTGTGAAATAATTCAGACGTCATATGCGGATAAACACGACGTCACTCGACAGACAGACAGACAGACATAACCCACAAACAACTTATTTTTATATATATTTATTCATATTTTTTTAGTTTTCTTTTTCTCTTTTATTTTTCAGTTTTTTTCCTTTTTTTTAGTTTTTTTCTTTTTTAGTTTTTAGTTTTTTTTTTAGTTTTTTACCTTTTTTTTTTAGTTTTTTTTAGTTTTTTTAGTTTTTTAGCTTTTTTTAGTTTTTTTTATTAGTTTTTATTTTTTTTGTAGTTTTTGCCTTTTTTTTATTTTTTTCAGTTTTTTTTAGTTATTAGATTTTTACCTTTTTTTAGTTTTTTTTAGTTTTTTAGCTTTTTTAGTTTTTTTTTTTCCTTTTAGTTTTTTTTGTAGTTTTTACCTTTTTTAGTTTTTTTCTTCTTTTGTATTAGTGTGAAATAATTCAGACGTCATATGCGAACAAACATGACGTCACCTGATCCATCCACAGATCCACACACAGACAACTTATTTTTATATATATAGATGTATATGTATATTCACAGGTGGGACACAGGGACACAACTACAATGGCGTGGAACTAATATGGCGCATAACGACTTACGCGTGCGGGGGGGCTTCGGGGGCCCAACACCAACTAGGTGTTTATAACAGCTAGTCTATATATATAAAAATAAGTTGTCTGTGTGTGGATCTGTGGATGGATCAGGTGACGTCATGTTTGTCCGCATATGACGTCTGAATTATTTCACACTAATACAAAAGAAGAAAAAAACTAAAAAAGGTAAAAACTACAAAAAAAAACTAAAAAGAAAAAAAAAACTAAAAAAGCTAAAAAACTAAAAAAAACTAAAAAAAGGTAAAAATCTAATAACTAAAAAAAAAACTGAAAAAAATAAAAAAAGGCAAAAAACTACAAAAAAATAAAAACTAATAAAAAAACTAAAAAAGCTAAAAAACTAAAAAAACTAAAAAAAACTAAAAAAAGGTAAAAAAACTAAAAAAAACTAAAAACTAAAAAAGGAAAAACTAAAAAAAGGAAAAAACTGAAAAATAAAAGAGAAAAAGAAAACTAAAAAAATATGAATAAATATATATAAAAATAAGTTGTTTGTGGGTTATGTCTGTCTGTCTGTCTGTCGAGTGACGTCGTGTTTGTCCGCATATGACGTCTGAATTATTTCACACTAATACAAAAGAAGAAAAAAACTAAAAAAGGTAAAAACTACAAAAAAAAACTAAAAAGAAAAAAAAAAACTAAAAAAGCTAAAAAACTAAAAAAAACTAAAAAAAGGTAAAAATCTAATAACTAAAAAAAAAACTGAAAAAAAATAAAAAAAGGCAAAAAACTACAAAAAAAAACTACAAAAAAAACTAAAAAGAAAAAAAACTAAAAAAGCTATAAAACTAAAAAAAAAAAAAACTGAAAAATAAGAGAAAAAGAAAACTAAAAAAATATTAATAAATATAAAAAATATAAATATAAATATAATATAAATTAGCAATCAACAAAGCACCGAGACACAAATGACGACCGGGACACAAGGAGTATAAATGACGCCCGGGACACTCAAAGAGAAATCACAGACTGGAACACCGGGACACAAATGACGACCGGGACACAGGGAATATAAATGACGACCGGGACACAGGGACATAACTACAAAGGGGACGCCGGGGTGCACAGGGGGATATATAAATGACGATGGCGACTCAGGGAATGGTCGATTAGCAATCACCATCAACAAAGCTCAAGGGCAATCATTAGAATAATGAGGTATAGATCTGAATACGGATTGTTTTCCCATGGACCATTATATGTTGCATGTTCAAGAGTCGGTAAACCTGAAAATATATTTATATGCACAGACAATGGGACAGCAAAGAATGTTGTATATTCGCAAGTTTTACGTAGTTAAAAACACATATATATATATATATATATATATATATATATATATATATATATATATATATATATATATATATATATATATATATATATATATATATATATATATATATATATATATATATATATATATATATATATATATATATATATATATATATATATATATATATATATATATATATATATATATATATATATCTATCTATCTATATTCACAGGTGGGACATAGGGACACAACTACAATGGCGCGTAACTAATATGGCGCGTAACGACTTACGCGCGCGGGGGGGGCTTGGGGGGGCGCGAAGCGCCCCCACTAACTAGGTGTTGGGGTGGCGCGAAGCGCCACCCCAACAGCTAGTTTATATATAAAAATAAGTTGTCTGTGTGTGTGTGTCGAGTGACGTCATGTTTGTGTGTCGGCTGACGTCATGTTTGTTGATTGACGAAACCGGGACACAGGGAATATAAATGACGACCAGGACACTCAAAGAGAAATTACAGACCGGGACACATGGACACAAATGACGACCGGGACAAAAATGACGACCGGGACACAGGGAATATAAATGATGACTGCGACACTCAAAGAGAAATTACAGACTAGGACACCGGGACACAAATGACGACCGGAACACTGGGAAACAACTACAACGGGGACGCCGGGGGGCACAGGGGGATATATAAATGATATACGGGGGCATAGGGAATGTTCTATTAGCAATTACCATCAACAAAGCTCAAGGGCAATCATTAGAATAATGAGGTATAGATCTGAATACAGATTGTTTTTCCCATGGACGATTATATGTTGCATGTTCAAGAGTCGGTAAACCTGACAATCTATTTATTTGCTCAGACAATGGGACAGCCAAGAATGTTGTATATTCGCAAGTTTTACGTAGTTAATATATATATATATATATATATATATATATATATATATATATATATATATATATATATATATATATATATATATATATATATATATATATATATATATATTCATAGGTGGGATACAGGGACACAACTACAAACGCGAGTAACTAATATGGCGCGTAACGACTTACGCGCGCGGGGGGGCTTGGGGGGGCGCGAAGCCTCCCCACCAACTAGGTGTTGGGTGGCGCTTGCGCCACCCCAACAGCTAGTAAAAATATAGATTTTGGGACCCAGGTGAGAATTAATATAAAATTTTAATTTTGACAAATAATACATTTTTAATGAGGTAACTGAGTTAAAACGAAATTGATATATATTAAAATGAATGTAAATTTTAAATATACGCGGAATATAATTAATGTAAAATGCAACAACTTACGGAAATATGAAAACGATCCAAGTAATTTTTTTGAAAATCGTCAAGGCTAGTTATATTTTTACTTTAAGGGGTAATGCATAACTCGCCAGGGCTTAGAAACCGGAGATCTTCCAGAGATATTGTAAAATGTAATAAATAGCTCATAGCCCCGTAACAGCCTCAAATTGCCAGTTTTATCCCAACAAAATAAGTCAAAAGTAAAACACATGTGCAAGCTTCTGTAAGTGAAAACCTGTTTTAAAGGCTTCTAAAAATTATCTGTTGGAATATTTTGACGGCTTACAAACCGTTTTCCGCAAATACTGCACAAACAAATGACACTTAATGTTCAATTAAACGAGTAATTTGAGACGATCGATACCAATGATTCAACCTCGAAGAATCAATCTTTTTACGGAGCAATTTCTGTTCGTTTTAGGTTTTCGTGTCGCTCCTTACTTTCAGTTAAAAAAGCTTGTTTTTTGTTTATATAGTTTCTGAACGTTCTTGAATTAATGCAGGTTTTGATTTTTGCTCATCGCACATGAATAATCAAAACGAAATTTGCATATTGATTTTTGATTTTTTGGCGAAGTGGCTTTCTCAAGGTTTTGATCAGATGATTTTGAGAAAAAAGGGGTGTGGAAGGGGGCCTAGTTGCCCTCCAATTTTTTTAAGAGCGGTCAATACCTCGCTCTTTGCACAAAAGTTTGAATTTTGTTCCAATTCTTTAAGAATGACCTGTGAATCACTAAGGCCGTTTAATTAGAATAAATAGCTCTTGTAATTGCTTAAAATACTTCAGCGTAAAGAGCGAGGTAATGAAGAAGGGACGAACCCCTCATATACGTTTTGATTTCTGTTCGTTTTAAGTTTTAATGTTGCTCCTTACTTTCAGTTGATAAAAAACTTATTTTTTTATTTAATTTCAGAACGTTTTTTTTAAATAATGCTGGAAAATCCAGTGCCCCCTTCATGGAAATTTTCTTCCCCCATTAAAAATACCTTCGTGGATAGATTCTCCCACGTAACCCCCTCCCACGACACCACCACCACTAGAAAAAATTCCCCAGAAAACGTCTGTATACTTCTCAATCACGAATACTATATGTAAACAATGGTCAAAGTTTGTAACTTGCTGCCCCTCCCCCGGGGAATGTGAGGATTAAATCGTCCTCAGAGACATGTATCTATTGGTATCAAAATTCCTTTTTTTAGTGTTTCGGTTACTATTGAGCCGGGTCTCTCCTCACTGCAGTTCGTTACCACGAACTGTTTGATTCTTGTACTATGTGCTTATATAAGCCTAGCCAGGCCTGGTCTGTAACAGATCGGTATAAATTGTACAATTACTGCAGAGTAATAAGAAAAATGGTAATGTGGTCTTAAGAAAAATCAGTCAATTTTTCTGTGTATGAAAGTATAAAATACTTAAAATTTGTAAATGGAAGTGAAGTTACCGACGTAGCCCTGATTACATATGTGGCTATTTATTATTTTATGGGTAGGGGGTGGGGGCTGGTACAAATTTGTCTAAAATTTGCCATAGATTGGTGGTCAAAACAGTGACTATTGGCCCCCTCCTTCAAAGCTGGTCCTGTAGCCTGAATCCTTTTTAGAAATACAGCGAGAACAGGAATTGTGTTTAATGCAATTTCTTACGCTGAATGTATGTCTATATAATCAAAATACTTCTCTGAGATTCGGCTGTCTTGATAAATATTAGCCTACCCCTAACCACGAATGTGCCACCTCGAAAACATAAGGATCCGAGAACAAACAGTGATTTTGACATGAAAACAATTGAAGAAACGCCCATTCGTCTCAATCATTTTAATAACCTGAAATAGAAATAGTCATTTCAGTTTCTGAACAATAATATAAGTGCAATGATTTATTTTAGCCTAAAAACATGAGTAAGAAATATAATTAGAAAAGATGCAGAAAAGTGACTGTAAAATTCTCTTTAAAATTAGTCATGAGTTGTAAGAAAAAAAAGATCCGGTATCAATGGTACTAGTAAACAAATCGGAGTAAATTTGTCATCACTCTGGCGAACATTTTTTAAATGAAGCCTTTCTTTGGGTAAGTTCTCCATCCTATCTAGTAACTTCAGGTATGACTTAAAAATGTTCGTTTCTGTACCAGTTACTAATTGACTACTATCGTTACTACAAGCAACTCATCGCAACTACAAGCAACTGTCATCCGACAAAGTATCAATTTTGTTATCGGTCGTTGAACAGAATATCATTGTTTTTCTGTCATTGAACAGATGTTCATAAGTGAGATTTCAGCATGCTTCTAATCCCCCCCCCCACCTGTTGGTGAGAGGCTAGTTTATAAGGGGTTCTAATAAAAATTCAATTAGCCTCTGTGGCAAATTCCAAATTTGAGGCTAAAGCTGTTCTTAAGGACTTTATCTGCTGGTCTTAAAACTAACTTGACTTGCTTACAAGGCGTTTTCGCTGAGGGATAATACAAAAACAAACTATTGTTTAATGGTGTCATCGTTTTTATCTATCACCAGTCAAAGTTAAGTTTTTTTTTCTGCCATTGAGCAGGTCATTACTGGGGGTTTTCCATACCTTTGAGTACTTCTTCGGATGACAGGTTTGCTAAAGTTTTACTCTCAGAAACCCTTTACCTAGGTTTTATGCAGCGTTTTTCTCTAGCGTCCATTGCAGGGTTGCCACCCCTAGTGATTCAGTTCTATTTCTAGTGATTTTTTTTATTTCCTAATAAAAACGAAAATCATTAAATCAACATATAAATCGCTAGACTATTGAAGAAAATTACAGAATCAGCCAAAAATTCCCTAAAATCTTGTATTTTTTTTCCTCACCGCGTGGCAATTCTGGTCCAATCCAAGTTTAAACAGTAGAAAACTAAAATGTTGAGGAAGGTATGTTAAATATTTTCCAGAGGAATTTTCGAAAGATAGTTTTGGATCCTCGTTAGACTAAATGTGTAACAAAATACAATTTAAATATTAAAATATCAAAACAATTTAATAACAAGTTTTAATGTACACATGATCTAATACCATCTAAATATAATACGCTAATAATTTGAAAATTAAGTTGATTAAGGACAAATGAAGCGCGGAGGAATTATTAAAAGAATTTAAAAAGAGCCATATCATTAGAAATTGATCGAATACTATTTTATTTATTATTTTTAGCCTTACGAGCTCAATTTATCCCTCTATTAATTATGCTAATTTAATATTTCTTTCTAATGGTAGCATGTTTAACAAGGTATTTTCACAAAATAATATGCCCAATTGTTTTCCAGATAGAACCTGACGCTTTACTAACAAAAATGCAGCAGCTCTGTGTTAGGATGAATGTGGACAAGCAGCCCTCAAGCTGCGAAATAGCAATGGAATATTTGCGCAAAGCCTTTAATAGGCCCGAGCATCGTCAGACATTAGTAATTCTAGACGACGTTTGGAGCTCGGATATATTAAGATATTTCGATGTAGGATGCCGCCTCATTGTTATCACAAAAGATCTTTCAGTTGTGGACCCTTTTACGAGAAGAAACGAACCTATTGAGGTTAGTTATTATCCATTGAGAAATAAAAGTGGAAAAATAGTTAGACATGAAAATACTTGAGAGCAATTAGATTCAGGCTTCATACTATATGCTTGTTTACTCCATTGTTATATACCGAATTATCAGGGACACTGGCGGATCCAAGGGGGGGTGACCCTGGCCCTCTGAGGTTTTTTCTGGTGCCCTCATTCCTTGTTTTTTAAATAAATTTCTCAATTTGGTCAATTATTGACGCCCTTGTTACATTCAGCCCCACCCTAAGATTTTGCTCTAGCTCCGCCTCTAATTAGGGATGTGAAATGTAAGAAGGGTACAGGTTTCTATCTATTTTAAGTAAAAATATTTATTAAAACTGACACTTGTCAGGCTCAGACAAATTGTTGAGTACTGGGGCTTGTATGGAATCCTTGCAAAAAGTAATATCATTCTTTTTCTTGTCTTTTTAGGGAAATTCATGTCGTATTTATTTTTAATGTGTTTAAAAATGATGTCACGTGTTAGTTTCAGACAAATTCTAATATAACGGGTCTTTCACGGCAACCTTGTAAAAATTACTGTTGTTGTTGATTTTTTTTTTAATTGAAAATCTATTTTCCAAATGGAGATTTTACAATTTTTCATTTGTAATTTTTTTTCTGCAATTCTAAAGTCCTGGGCTTTGTATAACTTTGTAATAATTACTGAAGTTTTCTTCTTTTTTTTAAACATTTTCTAGAAGTGAGATACAAGGGCCAATTTAAAACCAATTCTAGAGCATTTGGACTTGTTTGCAAATCTGGTAAAAAAATTGCTGTCGTTTTTATGGCACTTGGTATTAACCAAGTGACATATAGCAGTCGCCAATTCTGTCGGTCTGTCTGTCGGTCTGTCGGTCCCGGTTTTGCTACTTTAGGCACTTCCAGGTAAGCTAGGACGATGAAATTTCGCAAGCGTCTCAGGGACCGGACCAGATTAAATTAGAAATAGTCGTTTTCCCGATTTGACCATCTGGGGGGGGGGGGAGTGGGGGCCCGGTTAATTCGCAAAAAATAGAAAAAATGAAGTATTTTTAACGTATCAGCGGGTGATTGGATCTTGATGAAATTTGATGTTTGGAATGGTATTGTGTCTCAGAGCTCTTATTTTAAATCCCGACCGGATCTGATGACATTGGGGGGAGTTGGAGGGGGAAAACCAAAAGTCCCGGTTTTGCTACCTTAGGCACTTCCAGGTAAGCTAGGACGATGAAATTTGGCAAGCGTATCAGGGACCGGACCAGATTAAATTAGAAATAGTTGTTTTCCCGATTTGACCATCTGGGGGGGGGAGTAGGGGCCGGTTAATTCGGAAAAAATAGAAAAATGAAGTATTTTTAGCTTATGAGCGGGTGATTGGATCTTAATGAAATTTGATGTTTGGAATGATATTGTGTCTCAGATCTCTTATTTTAAATTAAATAACAAAAAACAAGTTTTTTTAACTGAAAGTAAGGAGCGACATTAAAACTTAAAACGACCAGAAATTACTTCGTATATGAAAGAGGCTGCTTCCTCATCAACGCCCCGCTCTTTACGCTAAAGTTTGACTCTTTCTCTCAATCTTCTTTTTACAACAGTAAAAAACTTTAGCGTAAAGAGCGGGGCGTTGATGAAGAAGCAGCCTCTTTCATATACGAAGTAATTTCTGGTTGTTTTAAGTTTTAATGTCGCTCCTTACTTTCAGTTATAAAAACTTGTTTTTTTTATTTAATTTCTGAACGTTTTTGAATCAATGCATGTTTTGATTTTGGCTCTCCGCAGAGGAATAATTAAAACAAAATTTGCATTTTTTTTTGGCTAAATGGCTTTCTCATAATTTTGATCAAATGGTTTTGAGAAAAAAAGAGCGGGGGAGGAAGCCTAGTTGCCCTCCGATTTTTTGGTTAATTAAAAAGGCAACTAGAATTTTTAATTTTTTACAAATATTTTTATCAGTAAAAGATTTACGTAACTTATAAATTAACTTACGTAAAGAACTTTTGTATTCTCATATTTTTATTACATATATGAGGGGGCTCGCCCCCTTGTCAGATCCTCGCTCTTTACACTAAAGCTTAAATTTTGTCCCAATTCATTAAGAATGACCCCAGAATCACAAAAGCCGTAGAATAAATAGTTGAAATTACTAAAAATACTTTAGCGTAAAGAGCGAGGTATTAGGAGGAGGTGAGCCCCTCAAATGGGTAATAGTTTCTGTTTGTTTTAAGTTTTATTGCTGCTCCTTACTTCCAGCTGAAAGAACTTTTTCATATTTATTTTTTCATTTTTTTTAAATAATGCTAGTAAATCCTGCGCTCCCTTCATGGAGATTTTCTTCCCCCATGACATATTATCGATGGAAAGTTCCCCCAGCATATCCCCCTCTTCTCAACCCCTCCCCCAACCAAAAAAATCCTCCTGAAAACGCCTGTACACTTCCCAATAACCATTGCTATATTACAACAAGTTCGTAACTTGTTGCCCCTCCCACGGGGACTGCGGGGGAGTAAGTCGTCCCCAAAGACATAGTTATAAGGTTCTTCGACTACGCTGAATAAAATGGCTATCTCAGAATTTTGATCCATTGACTTTGGGAAAATAATTAGCGTGGGAGGGGGCCTAGGTGCCCTCCAATTTTTTTGGTCACTTAAAAAGGGCACTAGAACTTTTCATTTCCGTTAGAATGAGCCCTCTTGCAACATTCTAGGACAACTGGGTCGATACGATCACCCCCTGGGAAAAAAAAACAAGAAAACAAAAAAACAAATAAACACGCATCCGGGATCTGCCTTCTGGCAAAAAATTCAAAATTCCACATTTTTGTAGATAGGAGCTTGAAACTTCTACAGTAGGGTTCTCTGATACGCTGAATCTGATGGTGTGATTTTCGTCAAGATTCTATGACTTCTAGGGGGCGTTTCCCCCTATTTTCTAAAATAACGCAAATTTTCTCAGGCTCGTAACTTTTGATGGGTAAGACTAAACTTGATTAAACTTATACATTCAAAATCAGCATTAAAATGCGATTCTTTTGATGTAGGTATTGGTATCAAAATTCCATTTTTTAGAGTTTTGGTTACTATTGAGCCGGGTCGCTCCTTACTACAGTTCGTTACCACGAACTGTTTGATCCCGACTGGGTCTGATGACATTGGGGGGAGCTGGAGGGCGGAAACCTAAAATCTTGGAAAACACTTAGAGTAGAGGGATCGGGATGAAACGTGATGGGAAAAATAAGCGCCAGTCCCAGATACATGATTGACATAATCGGAACTGATTTGCTCTCTTTGGGGTAGTTGGGGGGGGGAGTAAATCTTAAAAATTAGAAAAATGAGGTATTTTCAACTTACGAACGGGTGATCGGATCTCAATGAAATTTGATGTTTAGAAGGATATCGTGTTTTAGAGCTCTTATTTTAAATCCCGACCGGATCTGGTGATGGGGGCGGGGAGTTGGGAGGGGGAAACCTAAAACTTGGAAAACACTTAGAGTGGAGGGATCGGGATGAAACATGGTGGGAAAAATAAACACAAGTCCTAGATAGATGATTGACATAAACGGAACGGATCCGCTCTCTTTTGGGTAGTTGGGGGGGGGGTATTTCTGAAAAAATAAAAAAAAATGAGGTATTTTTAACTTATGAACGGGTGATCGGATCTCAATGAAATTTGATATTTAGAAGGATATCGTGGCTAGAGCTCTTATTTTAAACCCGATCGGATCTGGTGACATTGGGGGGGGGGGGAGTTGGGAGGGAGAAACCTAAAAATTGGGAAACACTTAGAGTGGAGGGATCGGGATGAAACTTGGTGGAAAATAACACGATTCCTAGATTCATGATTGACATAAACAGAACGGATCCGCTCTCTTTGGGGTAGTTGGGGGGGGGGGTGGTTAATTCTGAAAAATTAGAAAAAATGAGGTATTTTTAACTTACGAACGGGTGATTTGATCTTCATGAAATTTGATTTTTAGAAGGATATCGTGTCTCAAAGCTCTTATTTTAAATCCTGACCGGATCTGGTGACATTGGGGGAAGTTTGGGGTGGGGAGACCTAAAATGATGGGAAACGCTTAGATTGGAGGGATTGGGATGAAACTTGGTTGGAAAAATAAGTAGAAGTCTTGCATATGTGATTTACATAATTGGAACGGATCCGCTCAATTGCGGGGGTGGGGGGTAATTCTGAAAAATAAGAAAAATGACGTATTTTTAACTTACGAAGGAGTGATCGGATCTTCATGAAACTTCATATTTAGAAGGACCTCTAAACTCAGATATCTTATTTTAAGTCTCAACCGGATCAAGCGTAATTGGGGGGGGGCAGTTGGGGGGACCGGAAATCTTAGAAAATACTTAAAGCGGTGAGATCAGGATGAAACTGGATGGGAAGAATAGAAACCTGTCTAAGGTACGTGACTGACATAACTGGACCGGATCTGCTCTCTTTGGTGGAATTGGGGGGGGGGGGGTAATTTTGAAAATTGAGGTATTTGTAACTTACGAAAGGGTGACCAGATCTTAATGAAATTTGATATTTAGAAGGATCTTGTGCTTTAAAGTTCTAATTTCAAATTCCGACCAGATCCTGTGACATTCGGGAGAGTTGGAGGGGGGAACCGGAATTCTTGGAAAACATGAAAATTGGAGTATTTATATCTTACGAATAGATGATCGGATCGTAATGAAATTTGATTTTTAGAAGGAATTCATGTCTCAGAGCTCTTATTTCAAATCCTGACCAGATCTTTTGACATTGGGGGGATTTGGAGGGGGAAATCTTGGAAAAACACTTGGAGTGTAAGAATCGGTATGAAGCTTGGTGGATAGAATAAGCAAATGTCCTTGATACGTGATTGACAGAATCGTACTGGATTCGCTCTCTTTGGGGGAGTTGGGGGGAGGGGTTCAGTGATTTGGTGAGTTCGGTGCTTCTGGACGTGCTAGGGCGATGAAAATTGGTAGGCGCGTCAGGGAGCTGCACAATTTGACTTGATAAAGTGGTTTTCCCAGATTCGACCATCTGGGGGGCAAAAGGGAGAGGAAAAATTAGAAAAAATTAGGTATTTATAACTTACGAGTGGGTGATCGGATCTTAATGAATTTTGATATTTAGAAGGACTTTGTGACTCAGAGCTCTTATTTTAAATCTTGGCCGGCATTAAGCCTCTTATTTTCCTTTTTAAATCAATCTATTGATTCATAGAATTTTGTTAGAGCTCATACTATATTATCTCTTGGCTCTTAGCTCTTCTCGCGTCGTCACAAGTGCCATATGAGCTCTTAGCTCTTGTTTTTCCAGTGTTTATTACTATAGGTTCTTTCCTAAAAGATTACATGATTTTTTCCCCCCAGAAGTTTGGGCTCTTTGTAATAGCCCTTGAAACCCCGGTACTTACCTTCAAACATTATATTGAATATAAGGGTTATTGTTGTTTAGTAGATTGGGACTCTTTATCCAAACAATGAAGTTTTTTTTGCAAGTAAATTTCTAGATACTGTTAAACTCTTAGCATCAGACGTTTGTGAAGATTCAACTTGAGATGTTCAAACTACGATGGATATCACGCATAGCTTGTACAAGCATATCCCTTCCACGTGGTTTGTCTATTTTTCAAGGTGACTCGTTTCATCCAGTTGATTCAAATACCCAACCATATCAATTTCCAATGTCAGTGGCATATTTCTATTCCTAGAATATTGGAGATGTAGTATCGTGATAACCTGGATGCACTTAGTCTTCTGATTTAGCTCCACACTTTTCCGCTAATCATAATTCAATGTTTACCTGCCCCCCTCAACCTTTCCTGCATGTTTTTATTCCTGAGATGTTACAGATACTACGTTTTGACCACCTGGCAGCAGAGTCTATGTACTCCATGTATTGATTACATAGTCTATGTGTTTCACATCTACAGTCTATGCATTTTAATCTATGTACTGATTAAAACAATGTTGGGTTATTGTTGCTCTGAAAACTGTCCAACATTCAGTTGATACTGAGCTCGTCATTTGTAGATAAGGTAAACATAAACATGAGTTTTCCTTATTTAAGTCATATTAGTTTGTGATGGACTAGCGACATCGTATTTTTGCAACCTCCTTGCCTTTTTTTTTTCATGCCGCCCCCAAAGATTTCTCTAACGTTTCTTTTAAGGTGTCTGACAGCAATTGAATGAGGAAACACAGTGTTTAGATTTGCTTATCTAAACTGATTGACTGCCAGTGTTGCCACCATTCTTGTAAGATACCTGGCGGGTGTTTACCTGCTCTTGTATTACAATTTTTTTCCTGTATTCTCTGGTATCTAGTCAGTGATAAATCTATGTTTTAGTACTTAGGTTTGAAATTAACTAATTTTATTTATTTGAAAATCCGTCATGCTAAAAACAGACGGATGGAGCAATTACTGGGTTGATTACTGTGTCAGTACTGATGTCAAAAGATGATTCAATTTTTGTTGGCGTGAAATTGATGTGTATTATTAATTTATCTTTCTTCTGACAGGATATGTTTTTTTGCGTTTATGTGTTTCGCAGTTTCTGTCTGTCGGTCAGTCGGTTGGTCTATCGGTCCCGGTTTTGCTAGTTCGGGCACTTCCAGGTAATCTAAGACGATGAAAGTGGGCAGGCGTATCAGGGACTGGACCATATTAAATTATAAATATACGCTTCCCCGATTTGACCATATGGGAGGGGGAGGGACGTTTAATCCGGGAAAATTAGAAAAAATGAGTAATTTTTAACTTACGAACGGTTGATCGGATCTTAATGAAATTTGATGTTTAGAAAGAACTCGTGTCTCAGAGCTCTTATTTTAAATCTCGACTGAATCCGGTGACATTGGGGGAGTTGGAAGGGGAAACCGGAAATCTCTGAAAACACTTAGAGTGGAGAGATGGGTATGAAAGTTGGCAGGTATAGTAACAAGACCAGTATAAGTTAGAAATAGTCGCTTGCCAGGCTCGACCATCGACGGTTGGTTCGGAAAAAATAGAAAAAATGAGGTATTTTTAACTTACGAACGAGTAATCGGATTTGAATGAAATTTCATATTTAGAAAGAACTCGTGTCTCAGAGCTCTTATTTTAAATGCCGACTGGATCCGGTGACATTGGGGGGAGTTGGTGGGGGAAACTGGAAATCTTGGAAAACGCTTAGAGTGGAGAGATCGGGATGAATTTGGAATGAATTTCAGGAATCGGACCAGATTAAATTAGAAATAGTCGCTTCCTCGATTCGACCATCTGAGGGGGTAGAGGGACGGTTAATTCGGAAAATTAGAAAAAATAAGGCATTTTTAACTTACAAATTGGTGATCAGATCTTAATGAAACTTGATATGTAGAAAGATCTCATGTCTCAGATGCTCTATTTTCAATTCAGATTGGATCTGGGGACATGGGGAAGGGTGAGGAGGGAAGACAGAAATCTTGGAAACCGGAAATCTTGGAAGACGCTTAGACTGGAGATATCGGGATGAAACTTGATGGGAAGAATAAGCACAAGTTTTAGATACGTGATTGACATAACCGGATCCGATCTATTTGGGGGAGTTGGAGGGATTTCTAGTGCTTTGGTGAATTCGGTGCTTCTTGACGTGCTAGGATGATGAAAATTGGCAGGTGTTTCAGGGACCTGCACAAATTGACTTGTTCTTACCTATTCCTGTATGTTACGATTTATTCTGTGATGTTTCTTTTTTGCTGTTGTTTCTTATTCTTCTAATCCAAAAGTCCAAATGCACACTTGATGTCTAGAGACTAGTTCATGAATATTTATTAAAATTATCTGTTTGCATTTCTAGGTAAATCCATTTTTGACTGAAGCCGAATCAATTGAACTATTTTCTCTTCATTTGGGTATACCAATAATGGAACCTGATTTATCCAAAGCAAAGGATATACATAAAGAGGCTTGTGGTAATTCGTTTATCCCTTTTTTTTATTTAGCTTGTGTCATTTATGAAAATGGAAGTATAAATACAAATGAGAATAATGTTAGTGTAAATTAGAGGGACTTTTTGGAGAAGCTGTTGCACTAGATACGGAATATACTTACTTTGAAAAAGAAATATTTTACTTAATACTCTGGCTTTTATGGCTTATGTCATATTCCATTCCACATTCCAGGGCCAAGACAAAATGTTCGCTTTGAAACAAACAATTTAGGACAAGCCTGCAGTTGCAACAAGGCACTCATATCATTCAAGTCTCAGATCTGTCTGTTCATCGATCCAGAATCATCATGTTAATAAGGCTTTTTCATAGAGAAGGATTTAAATAGCTTTGAAAAACAGAAAATTTTATCCTTTTCAACGATCTTCAATAGCGTAATCATTATGACCAGGTAAAATAGATTTTCAAAATTAGCCTATCAGTGTAGTTTTACTCCCTGTCCTTGTTAATAAAAACGTTGCATCAATTGGCTTAGTTTGTATTCCAATGTTTTGTTTGGTTATCAGGACACTTTGGTGCTCATTTTTTTTTTCGATGTGGCATCTCCTTTTTGGCAGTTATCTGAAGGTCTAAAACAAGCCTTAGGCTTTTAAACAATTTATTTTGGGTTCAGTATAGGGGAATTCGCGCTGTGAAGGATTATTTACCACCATCTCTTTTGTTGCATCCAGGGTCGCCCCTACGATGAGCGCTTTGTCCGGATTCTCCCATATTTTGCCAATATTGTTTTTGAAGGAGTTACTTGGGGGGTTTTGAGTCTTTAGTCTGAGTATGCCGTATATATTTTAAGCTGTTTTGCTGCTGCACAGGCTATTAAGTTAATTTCGTTTAATGTAACTTTGAATCAGGATATCAAATGCCTTACATTAGTGCAAACAACCTAAAGCTACCAACACTTTTGGGAAAATATTTACGACAATAGGTTGTCAGCATTAAGTCTTTTTTAACTTATCTTTTGTAACTTAGTTTCCTTGGAATCCTTAAAGTCAACTAGCGTTACATCGTCACTGCAACTTCTTTAAATAACATAGGAAAGCTAAAGGGAATATAATCATTAGTTTCAATTACAAGAATCAAACTGAAATCTTGATGATCTCTTCTGCTTTAAACTTTAAAGCTTTAATATTGTAGAAAAGAGACTGTTCTTTGTCATACTTATTTATAACCACTACAATATTTGACAATTAATTAAGTCAGAATTCGTTAAGGCTTCTTGCCTATTTTTTCTTCTTTTTTTTTGTGATAAGGCAATAGACTTAATGCTAAAGAATGTGCTAAAAACTAGATTTTACATTTTAAAGCTAGTTTAACCAAGTCCAGTTTTTGGATTCTTTCTTGGGTTTTTGCCAACTTTATACTGTCACAGGGGTATTGTTTCCGTTACCAAATATTACCCAAAAATTGTTTGCTGAGCTGCTCTCAGAAGGTGGATCGGAAGGGTAATGTATGTCCAAATCACTGTGATCCTTCTTACCCATGTTCCCCTGCTGATCACCCCTTTGAATACAGCTTTGTAAACGGTTTTGCTAATCATCTCAGTAGTTGGAAAATATCATCTACAACCTTTTGATGTAACAGTAAAAATATTGCCTAAAAATGAGGATTACTTCTGAATGACTTTCTTGTCGAACAATAAATAACATGCATTAACCAAATCGACTAAATCAACATAACTGGCAACGCTGTTTTCTTGTCTTATCTAAGTGTAATCCAAAAATCTTCAAAAATCAGAGGAAATAAGTATCAATCTGCTTACCTGCTTTACTAATAAGTGACCCTATAGAGTGGCGTATTACCCCAACTTGTATTTTTAAGGTCAATCTTGTTATTTAAGGACTATTTTGTTTGACCTTGTTTTAATTAGCCCAAGTGTACGCTTGGTTTCAAAATTAGCGCGTGCGCACTGTTGTCACTATTAGAACGATAGAGTTATGGAGAAAAATAAAGGATCCTCTAACACAGTTGCCCAAAAAAGACCAAGACATTCGCCCAAAAAAGGTGTTGATGAGTGCAAAGGTTGTGACTCCAAATTGCAAGGTGACGATTTTGCATTGCTTTGCGACTCGTGCGAATCCTGGGTATGCATCGTATGCTTGGAAATGACAGAGTCCGAATACAACTTATTCACAAAAATGACTCGGAGGCTCGGGTCACTTTGGTTCTGCCCCGTATGTAAACAAAACAAAAACGCGATCAACCAAGGGTTGACATCTGCAGAAATTAAAGATATTTTGAGGGGTGAAATTCAAACGTCATTTAAGGCGATGGAGGATAAGTTTTGCGCTTTATTAGAGTCTATCCAACGGAAAGTAGCTGAAATCGAGAATGACGGAAAAATAAGTGCACACTTTCCGACGTCCAGTATTTTACCGAGAACCTAATAGGAGTGAAGTGTCAGAGCTTGGAAAAAAGCCTAACTGAAAAATTTGTGAAAAAGGACGAGGAAATCAGTGTCAGTAGCTCGAACTTAAGTTCATTTTATGTGTCAGATTTTGTGGAAAAACAAAAAAACCTGATCGTGTTTGGTTTAGCTGAAGACGCTACTTTGTCATCTCGTAGACAACAAAACGAGACCGATTGCAAATTTTTCAACGACAAGCTACTTGTACTTTGCCCTGCGAAATGTAGCTACTCAGTTAGACTTGGTAAACATACGGCCTGGTTAAGTTGATGTTTAAGACACCGGTAGAACGTGATACAGCTTGTTTCTTTCTGATGTCCGAGACTGCTAGTATCAAAGCTACTTACCCCTTGTTCAAAGTCTCTCATGATCGTACTACGATTGAACTGTTGGAAAAAAAGAAGTACGATGCCCTGAAACAGGAGCTGAAATCGAAATTGGACGCTGGCGAAACTAACTGGAAAATAAAACATAGCAAAAACGGACTAACCCTCGTGAATAATAACTCTTTTCGTGAAACCCCAAATAGCTACGCGAGCATCGAAGAGTGACTCCCTAAAAAAGTTTAAGTGTCTGAGTGATAAATTTTTGGTGACATATACAAATGCAGACTGCCTGTCATCTAAATGGGAAGAGTTTAGTGAGCTAATAAAGCAACGTAAACCGCATTTAGTTGTTGTTACCGAAGTTTTACCAAAACATTTCAGTGACCCGTCTATTTATTTTCAGCCGCTACCACAATATAATTTAGTATCTAATAATTCAGCTAAAAGAGGGATTTGTATTTATATTCATTGTTCTATTAAGTTTTCTGTGGTTGTTGATTCGTTAGTAGACTCAGTGTTGGAGTGTCTTTTGGTTGATGTTAAATTGCCTTATCATAGTAATTACATGTGTATTGCAGCTTTTTATCGTAGTCCTACTGTGAATTTATCGAGTCCAGTTAATAATGCCAATATTCTAGCGTGTATTTCTCGTCTTGTTGGTCGTAGTTCAAAGTTCCTTATTCTAGGCGACTTCAATTTGCCTTTTGATAGATTGGAGTGCGCATAGTACGAGTTTGTCCACTTCATCGTATGAGCAGCAATTTTTAGATAGATTGGATAATCTGTACTTATACCAACATATTGTTAGGTCAACTCGAGCCAGCAATGATGCTATTCCATCGATTTTAGATCTGGTTATTACCAAGTCAATCGATGATATTTTGAGTGTAGATTTCCGTCCGCCTTTAGGTAAAAGTGATCATGTTGTGTTTAGATATTTACATGAATATTGATGCTTAACAGAGAGGTTTTGAGTTTTATCGGCATGATTATGCTAAAGCCGATTATGAATCAATGCGACAATTTATTTCGTCTATTAATATCATGTATGAACTAAAAAATAATCATGTTTCTCTGGACACCGCGTTTGATTTTGTAAAAAAAGTGTTGAGGGAATGTAGGGATAAATTTGTTCCTTTGGTGAGGAATTTTTCCGGTCGCAGAAATAATCCTAAATTTCCGAGACACATACTCCAAGCATTACGTGAAAAAAAATAGTCTTTGGCGGTCTTATATTGAGTCACGACATAGTAAAGTAGTCAGACAAGGGCATTTGGATACTCAGTTGCAAGAGGATTCAGGGGAATGGCATGCGTATTCACTAGCGAGAAACAAGGTCACTCGGCTTCTTAGGGCTAATCGTGAAGAGTTTGAGTCGCGTATTATTCACTCAAGCACCGCATCACCTAAAATATTTTGGAAATATGTAAATAGGAATAAGCCTAACCTTGCACCATCTTCATCTACGTTCACACATCAGGATACACACCAAAGGATTGATAGTGATTCTGAGAAGGCTCTTATTTTTAACCAATTTTTTTCTTCAGTTTTTGTTAAAACACAGCCAATTCATTCAAATGAAGCTAATTTTGCATCTCAAGTAGAGTCGATTGCGTCGTCGGACATTCTTGTTCCATTTGATGATTCAGATTTCTCATTGACTGAAGTTTATACTATTCTTATAAAATTGGATACGTCTAAAGCGCCGGATATAGACGGTTTCCCGAACATAATGATAAGACAAATTGCTCATGAAATTGCAGAACCACTTACCTATATATTTAACTTATCTTTGGCGCATGGACTGTGTCCGTCAGGGTGGAAGAAGGCCTTGGTAAAGCCGCTTCACAAAAGTGGCTCCAGGTCAGATTTTAAAAACTATCGGCCAATTTCAATCACGTCTATTTTTTGCCGACTGATGGAAAAGTTGATTGTTTCACGCGTTCAAAAGTATTTTGACGGAAATCATCTTTGGAATCCTGCTCAGCATTCTTTCCGAAAAAATAGGTCTTGTAATACTCAGCTTCTTGAGGTTACTTTGGATTTTCAACGTTTTGCCGATTTAGCTATACCCTTTGACTGCATTTACATCGATTTCTCGAAGGCATTCGACAAAGTCTCAATACCCTCCCTTCTTAAAAAATGTGCAGCTTATAAATTGGGTAAAAAAACAATTGCATTTATTGCTGATTATCTAAACGGACAAACTCAGCAGGTTGTTGTTGGAGGAGCTATGTCATCCTCAATTGATGTGTTAAGCGGAGTCCCCCAGGGTAACTGCCTCGGTCCAATTTTATTTTGTTTTTTTATTAATGATCTGCCTTCCTCTGTTCAGCATTCTACTGTCAAGATGTTCGCGGATGATGTAAAACTTTATCTACCAGTACGAGACCAAAACGATGTGCAACTTTTACAGGAGGATCTTGACTCTCTAACTTATTGGTGTGAATCTAATTCCATGTTCATAAACCTTTCTAAGTGTGTTGTTCTACACTATGCTCATAAACTCCCACCTCTGCATACTTACCCAGCTGTCTGGCATGTGAATCCCTTCTAACGAAATAGTGCGTGACCTTGGTGTTTACTTTGATACCCAATTGAAATTTGATAAGCATGTTTCGGAAATTGTAAAGAATGCGAATTATCGTTTATTGTCTATAAGGAGAAGCTTTAGTAGGTTTAACCTTCGTAATTTCTTACTACTATACAAATCAATGGTCCGCCTTCTTCTTGAGTATAATACTTCTGTTTGATTTCCATTAAGTCTAACGGATGAGCATAGGATAGAAAAGGTTCAGAGAAGCGCCACTAGATTGGTCCCATACCTTCAGTGTCTTTCTAATCCGCAGAGACTTTCTAGGCTTCAACTCCCGTCGTTGACGTTTCGTAGACGTCGCAATGACCTTGTAAATGTGTTTCGTATAATTAAAGGAGTGGATGATGTTGATCCAAATTTATTTTTTAAATTTAGCCATTATCACTACTCGTCAGCATGATTATAAATTATATCCCCCAAAACCACTGAAAAAAATTGGTCAATTATCTTTTGTTAGTAGGGTTGCCGGACCATGGAATGGTTTGCCTTTGGAGGTTGTCGAGGCAGAGAGTGTTCGAAATTTTAAAGTGCATTAGTAAATACGCCTTTTTATTTAGACGCTTTTGTTGTGTAATGTCGTTTTATTTAGAAGTTTTTGCTGTTTAGTTTGTCGTTGCCAATTTACTTTAGATTAGTATTATGATTTTGTGTTTTTGTGTTTTTGCGACAAGCATTTATGCTTACCGCTATTCGTAATAATATATAAATAAATAACAAGAACTTGAGTTGAATCAATTGCCTTGCCTGACACTCATTGTAGAATGGCCCATATTTTGACTTTAGATGCTTGTTTGCCTCTAATTCTAGGCGAAATTATTGGTCTCATGTTTCAATTCTAAATTATTGGTTCAACCTGCCTAAGACCAAATATATTTGCTAATTTTCAAATATATTTGCTCAACCCAGCGTGATGAACAGTGAATCCTCTGATAGAACCTCAGCAGCTTGACTCTAGTTCGGCATTGTGGAGTGACATGAGAGCTGTAGCATAAGTGGTGGGAGATGGTAACGAAGGCAATGCGGGGGGTGGGTTGATGTTTTTCTTCTCACTAAATTGGACTATCTGACTTGACTTTTTCTACAATTAGCCATGACTTGATGCCCACAACTATTCCATTTTGATTCAAAAATCAACGAATCCAAAAATCAACCATTTAATTCAAAATCAACGAAACAAAATCAACGAATCATTAATTCACAAATCAGCCTCAAACACAAAATAATTCACGAAGTCCTCATCCTCAAACGTACAAGAAAACAGTATTAATTTTGGAGATTCTTTCGACATTACGAAAGGAGCATTAAATTAAAACCAAAAGTGAATTTTCTTTTAAAATTTTCTCTACTGCTTCTTCAGTCAAATTGACTTCTGAATGGCTCGTGTAACAACCACCCCCGGCTACTCTATAACTTATCGCCGGAAAATCATTATCCTTAATTAAAAATATACACATGAAGGGCATGTTTGTTTTTTCATTATTCAGACTTTTTATCTTTTATTAGACCAAGTTTAAAGTACACATCGATACAAATGTTGTTCCTTCAGAGAGACTATCAGATTTTAATAATAAAAAAACCACCACCAAAATGCGTCTTATTTACGATTGTTGCCAAGGTATCGTCGTAAGAAATTGTTTTAGGATAACAAAACTTAAGATTATCAAATTTTAATTCATTAAAACAAAAATTAAGAAGCTTTTAAAGAAATAATGAATATTGATAAAAAAAAATAGTTGCCTCGTTAAATGTATATGGCGACTGAAAATTGTATAAAAATCCGGCTCAACATTTGGCCACTCTTAGTAAAGGACATACTACAGTGTAATCTATAACGTGGAATAAACCACGGTAATAACAGTTTGTTAAGTGTGGTTCACCAACAAAGTGATGATGCTCCGCAAATCTAAGAAACATATACTAGATGCTGGCACGTACGTTGGGGGGCGGGGGGGGGGGCTCTGGGCTTGCACCCTCCCCAGAAATATCATGTTTTTTTATTTTCTATAATTTTCTGGTACTTCTCACAGAATAAGGGATTTGAAGGATTTGGCCCCTCCCCTGAACCAAATTTCTGCGTATGTGCCTGGCTAGATGCTTTTCAAGAGTTTTTGCATTGACCAGAGTTTTAGGCACTCATATGAGCGCCTATGTATAAAAAAAAGGAAAAAAAAAATCCTAAAAGCTAAGTTGAATACCACTATCTATTTCTATAATGACCGAAATATTAAGATGGTTACGTTCTATTCTACAGATTAAAGCGATTAAAAATTGTTCAAGTCATAAGAAATGAATTAAAGAGGTTGGATTTTTGTGGAAGAGGATAGAGTCGTCTGATCCAGGGGTGGTTGAAGAAGGTTTGTCCCCCGTTTTACAGACCATAAGTTATTATCACAACTATAGAGTATGAGCTGTTAAGGAGGGGGGGGGGGCTAGTGGATATCTTTTTAAGGGAGTAGCTGCCCGAAGCCTTATTTTTAGTCCTACTGAGGACAGCTCTTGTGAAATGGGATCTCAGTCGAATTGTCTGTTTTAATTTCTATTTTTCACTCGTGGAAAATTTATACTCGCTTATTAGCAGTTGTTATCAACTGTAATGAATCACTCCGTATAATAAAGTCTGGTTAAAAGTAAATTATCTGTCTTTGCTAATGCATGACGTACTGTACAAAATTGTGTCAACTCTTTTGGAAAACTATTGTGAATTTGTTTTTTTCCTCTTTTATTTAAATATATATATATAAATATATATATATATATATATATATATATATATATATATATATGCTAATGCATGACGTACTGTACAAAATTGTGTCAACACACACATATATATATATATATATATATGTATATATATATATATATATATATATATATATATATATATATACTAGCTGTTGGGGTGGCGCTTCGCGCCACCCCAACACCTAGTTGGTGGGTGCGCTTCGCGCCCCCCCAAGCCCCCCCGCGCGCGTAAGTCGTTACGCGCCATTGTAGTTGTGTCCCTATGTCTCACCTGTGAATATAGATATATATATATATATATATATATATATATATATATATATATATATATATATATATATATATATATATATATATATATATATATATATGTTTTTAACTACGTAAAACTTGCGAATATACAACATTCTTTGCTGTCCCATTGTCTGTGCATATAAATAGATTTTTAGGTTTACCGACTCTTGAACATGCAACATATAATGGTCCATGGGAAAACAATCCGTATTCAGATCTATACCTCATGATTCTAATGATTGCCCTTGAGCTTTGTTGATGGTGATTGCTAATCGACCATTCCCTGAGTCGCCATCGTCATTTATATATCCCCCTGTGCACCCCGGCGTCCCCTTTGTAGTTATGTCCCTGTGTCCCGGTCGTCATTTATATTCCCTGTGTCCCGGTCGTCATTTGTGTCCCGGTGTTCCAGTCTGTGATTTCTCTTTGAATGTCCCAGGCGTCATTTATATTCCTTGTGTCCCGGTGTCCCGGTGTCCCGGTCGTCATTTATATCCCCCTGTGCCCCCCGGCGTCCCCATTGTAGTTGTGTCCCTGTGTCCCGGTCGTCATTTATATTCCCTGTGTCCCGGTCGTCATTTGTATCCCGGTGTCCCGGTCTGTATATACATTCGTTTTTTAGTTTTGTTTTTCTCCTTTATTTTTTCCTTTTTTCTTTTTTTTCTTTTTTAGTTTATTTAGATTTTTAGATTTTTTTGTTTTTTTATTAGTTTTTAGTTTTTTTGTAGTTTTTACCATTTTTTGTAGTTTTTTTAGTTTTTTTTTTTTACTTATGTCCTGGTCGTCATTTATACTCCCTGTGTCCCGGTCGTCATTTGTGTCTCGGTGCTTTGTTGATTGCTAATTTATATTATATTTATATTTATATTTTTTATATTTATTAATATTTTTTTTAGTTTTCTTTTTCTCTTATTTTTCAGTTTTTTCCTTTTTTTTAGTTTTTTCTTTTTTAGTTTTTAGTTTTTTTTTTGTTTTTTACCTTTTTTTAGTTTTTTTAGTTTTTTTAGTTTTTTAGCTTTTTTAGTTTTTTTATTAGTTTTTAGTTTTTTTTTTTAGTTTTTGCCTTTTTTTAGTTTTTTCAGTTTTTTTTAGTTTTTAGTTTTTTACCTTTTTTAGTTTTTTTTAGTTTTTTAGCTTTTTTAGTTTTTTTTCTTTTTAGTTTTTTTTGTAGTTTTTACCTTTTTTAGTTTTTTTTCTTCTTTTGTATTAGTGTGAAATAATTCAGACGTCATATGCGGACAAACACGACGTCACTCGACAGACAGACAGACAGGCATAACGAACAACCAACTTATTTTTATATATATTTATTCATATTTTTTTAGTTTTCTTTTTCTCTTTTATTTTTCAGTTTTTTCCTTTTTTTTAGTTTTTTTCTTTTTTAGTTTTCAGTTTTTTTTTAGTTTTTTACCTTTTTTTAGTTTTTTTTAGTTTTTTTAGTTTTTTAGCTTTTTTAGTTTTTTTATTAGTTTTTATTTTTTTTTGTAGTTTTTGCCTTTTTTTATTTTTTCAGTTTTTTTTTTTAGTTATTAGATTTTTACCTTTTTTTAGTTTTTTTTTAGTTTTTTAGCTTTTTTAGTTTTTTTTTCTTTTTAGTTTTTTTTTGTAGTTTTTACCTTTTTTAGTTTTTTTCTTCTTTTGTATTAGTGTGAAATAATTCAGACGTCATATGCGGACAAACATGACGTCACCTGATCCACAGATCCACACACAGACAACTTATTTTTTATATATATATATATATATATATATATATATATATATATATATATATATATATATATATATATATCATGAAAAGAGAAATCACCAATGCAACAGCACAAACACACACACAAAAAAAAAAGAAAAAAAAAAGAGAGAGACAGAAGGAGAAAAGGAAGGCTGTTTTCCTAAATTAGTGATTAATATAGACCAGCACTTGAATGAGGCCTCAACCCTACTCATCCATACAATCACATAGGTCAAACAGCATAGCCACACACAATCAACCATAAAGAACAAT
This sequence comes from Artemia franciscana, assembly GCF_032884065.1. Classification (NCBI taxonomy): domain Eukaryota; kingdom Metazoa; phylum Arthropoda; class Branchiopoda; order Anostraca; family Artemiidae; genus Artemia; species Artemia franciscana. Next base: position 21,134,037 of record NC_088864.1, read on the forward strand.
CCATGGACAGGCAGTCATGTCGTCAATAAGTATCATTTATCAAACAATAAAAAAAATAACATAGACAAATAATTCATAGGCAACACCCAACATAAGGGCTCATCAGGAGAATACACTGGCCTATATAGGGTTTCGCCACTCTAAATTCTCTACCCAGCACAGTGTTGTGGCTACCACAGAATATCCATGGTATCCCCGCGTCAGATATCACCCCCAAAATACATGCCTATAAAAAAAAAAAAACGGCAAATGTAAAACAACCAAGTAAAACCAAAACAAGCTTATCCTGTTAATATATCCCTCCCTTTAGCAACAATAGGTAAACTAAATATTATAAATTTTACCAAATCACAAATATTAACACATTGCAAAAAAACTGAATGAACTAAACAATTATAGAATTCATCTTTACCATGTGGCTAATTTTTAAGAAAATCCGCTCAATTAGAAACATAATTCAAAATAAATGGCGCCGCGACAACATTTCTCGAACCTCCGAAATTAGTTGAAAATTTCTTTAAGTATTTCTAGATAATTCTTTTGATATTTATTTAAAAGTTAGTTATAACGAAAACTAAATTTTTTAAATTGCCAAGTTAATTTATTTGCAGAAAAACCTCTTGATATCAATTTTTGGCTTAAGATTTTACATCTATTTTTAAAATCAATATAATCACTACAAATCCTTGCATAACGAAGTAACTGTGAGAAAAACGCTGAATATGTGATATTTGAGTGTATATTACTTTCAGGGAATGGGAAACTAATCACTTCAAAATCAAAATCATCCGTTTTATTATACATTTTAAAACTTAATTTATTATTATAACAAATATTAATATTTAAATCTAAGAAATGATCTTCATGACCAGCGCCATGACTAGGCTCAAGAATAAGCTCTGATGGATATATATTTTTAGAAATATCAATGAAATCCTTACAATTTAAGACCAAAATATCATCTAAATATCTTTTATTATTTGACAAAGTATGTTTTAAATTAATTGGATTATTCTTATCCATCATATATTTATATTCTAGTTGACTTAAAAACAAGTCAGCTATAAATGGGCTGGCATTCCCTCCCCATGGGAATTCCCACAATTTGCTTGTACAAATCACCCCCAAATCTTATATAAGTATTGTATAAAACAAATTCTAATAACTCAAAAATCATATCCAAGCTGTAACATCTCAAGTTAACTGTAGTATTAAAGCAATTTGTCCATATAGCTTTTTTATTATAAATTTCTATTTTTAAGAACCTTTTACTAGATAAGAGGAAAGATTTCTTGATAACAGTTTTTAAATTATCAAACACTACATTAAGTGATAAATTAGTATACATTGTCGCAAAATCGAAAGACTCAATTCTTTTAGCTGAAACCATTGTTAAAGAATCTATCACCTGCAGTGAATTATTAACACTCTAATATGGATTAAAATTCGATAATTTTTTAATGCCAGAACAAAAGGTTTTAAGTTTATTTACAATTTCCTTTAAAATTAAAAGAGGTCAGTAGCAGCAATGCAGGTTGGACATTTAGCTGCTCCAGCAATAAACCGTGGTTTAGGGGGATTCTTATGAAATTTTACAGTCCAATATAGGAAAGGGAACTTTTTATCATTGTCATTTATTTTAATATTAAATTCTTAAAAAGTATTTCTTCAGTCTTTTCAATTAAATTCTCATCCTCTATATTTACCTTTTCGTAAACATTAGTTGTGCATAACTCCCTTTTTAAGATATCACAATACAGCTTCTGACAAATTATGGCAAAATTATTATTAGCTTTATCCACTGGCAAAATCACAAATTCATTCTTTAGATTAGCAATTGCTTGTTTAATCTTCGCATTATAAAATAATGATTTAGTGTTACTATTTTTTAAGTTAGAATATATTTTATTTCTTATTCTACTAATAATTAAATTCTTCCAACTTTGAAAACTCTCTTTATTTTTATTCTCTTTCTTACACCACTTATCAATAAATAAATCAAAATCATTTTCCAAGCCATCAAGAACACTCGATGGTTTCAGATGATGAGAAAGACGGAAATTAGCCCCTTTATTCATTATAATTTGAAGATCATCTTGCTTTATTATTGACAAGTCCCCTGTTATAACATGTTTGTAAGTAGGATTTACAAATGGGCCAAGTTGCTTACAATTACAAACCGGTTTCCAATTTATATCACTATCTAGTCTTTTTAGTATTAAATTATAATTAAAAATAATTTGCCCAATAGTTTTTGAAAATTTATAAGTTAAAACTGGACTATCGTTATAATTCAAATTACTAGGAAGGGCCTGTTTCACATGCCGCTGATTTAAAATTTCTGGTAAATTAATATCTTCAATCTGCTTACAAGTAAAATTAATAGGTAAATATAATCTGTTATCCTTATTACTAATCTTATCGAACTTTTTCTTTTTTGAAATAAATTTCGTTTTAGTTAGAATGCAAATTGTATCACATATTACTTTAAAATTATAATCAAGAGCTGTATTATTCTTAACAATCCAGAAAAGTTTGATTAAATTCCTCTTGGATAAATTATTTAGACATTTTATAACAGAAATCATACCCCTAGATTCAAGTAGCTGGCATAGATCTATAGAAAGCGTATGTACATCTAATTCATTTTTTCTATTATTTTTCCTATGTCCTCTCGATCGTTTTTTACGTTTAGTAGGACAAGTAAAAGAAGGATGGTCCATAAAACCATCAATACATTTAACAACAACATGAGACATGTCACCATATTTTGCTACACGATCATTTAGCCCAAAAGGATAAGCTGTACCAAGAGTATGGATCCAGAAATCCTCCTGTTTACGTAGTCTATTATTCTTCTCTTCTTTATTTAAATTTTCTAATTCTAAATTTTCTAAAATTGTGACAGTTATATCTGATATGGAACATTTACCATTATTACAATGTTGAACTAGATAGTTATTAGTTATTTCATTATTAACTGTTGTCTTATGTCCAGAAAATCTTTTATATATATTATTAGTTGTTTCCCCCACATATTGTAGGCAGCATTTATTACATTCTAATAGGTAAATTACATTGGTTTTTCTACAATTAACATTACCACGTAACTTGCAAGCAAAATTTTTATTATACAATGTACTCTTAACAGAAGTCCATGGGACAAAATGATCTTGGCAAAGAAAACAACGACTTTTACACTTACTAACTTTCAAAAAATCGTTCCGAGTTCCGAGGCTAATATTTGTGTTTTGTTGCATAAAAAGTTATTGAAAATAAATCCAAAACAAACCAACATCCAAATCAAAATCCAAAAAACATGCCAAGGTCAATAGGTCAATAAATACATAAACAAATACATGAAAGAACATGAAATTTGTATAAGTGCCATCTCACCAATAATTAACAATATCAGGTTAAAAACCTGGACCAGGGTAAAGGTCTGTCGGGGAGAAAACTAAAAAAAAATTTCTCCACCAGCACTGGATCCAACCTGGAATAATATCATGAAAAGAGAAATCACCAATGCAACAGCACAAACACAAAAAAAAAGAAAAAAAAGAGAGACAGAAGGAGAAAAGGAAGACTGTTTTCCTAAATTAGTGATCAATATAGACCAGCACTTGAATGAGACCTCAACCCTACTCATCCATACAATCACATAGGTCAAACAGCATAGCCACACACAATCAACCATAAAGAACAATCCATGGACAGGCAGTCATGTCGTCAATAAGTATAAGTCGTCATTTACCGAACAATAGAAAAAATAATATAGACAAATAATTCAGAGGCAACACCCAACATATGGGCTCATCAGGAGAATACACTGGCCTATATAGGGTTTCGCCACTCAAAATTCTCTACCCAGCACAGTGTTTTGTGGCTACCACAGAATATCCATGGCATCCCCGCGTCAGATATCACCCCCAAAATACATGCCTATGAAAGAAAAAAAAACGGCAAATGTAAAACAACCAAGTAAAACCAAAACAAGCTTATCCTGTTAATATATCCCTCCCTTTAGCACCAATAGGTAAACTAAATATTATAAATTTTACCAAATCACAAATATTAACACATTGCAAAAAACCTGAATGAACTAAACAATTATAGAATTCATCTTTACCATGTGGCTAATTTTTAAGAAAATCTGCTCAATTAGAAACACAATTCAAAATAAATGACGCTGCGACAACATTTCTCGAACCTCCGAAATTAGTTGAAAATTTCTTTAAGTATTTCTAGATAATTCTTTTGATATTTATTTAAAAGTTCGTTATAATGAAAACTAAATTTTTTAAATTGCCAAGTTAATGTATTTGCAGAAAAACCTCTTGATATCAATTTTTGGCTTAAGATTTTACATCTACTTTAAAATCAATATAATTACTACAAATCCTTGCATAGCGAAGTAAATGTGAGAAAAACGCTGAATATGTGATATTTGAGTGTATATTGCTTTCAGGGAATGGGAAACTAATCACTTCAAAATCAAAATCATCCGTTTTATTATACATTTTAAAACTTAATTTATTATTATCACAAATATTAATATTTAAATCTAAGAAATGATCTTCATGACCAGCGCAATGACTAGGCTCAAGAATAAGCTCTGATGGATATATATTTTTAGAAATATCAGCTGACGACGCGAGACATTCTTTGGACAATTAGAACAATGCTGGTCCAGTGAATGCGCACTTGGTTGACCATTATATATAATGCATGCTTAAAAAAAATTAAAAAAAAATACACCACACCCGGTAATTTCTCCACACCCGGCTTAATATGTTATTATGGTAGTTTCTGGATTAACTTCCTCATTCACTAGCCTGTCTTGTCAGAGTACTCGCCTTTTTTCTTGATGTTTCATCTTCATTTCTTAATTGGACATCCTAGTGGATGGTAGCAACCCTTCACATCCAAAACTATTTTCCAGAACTATCTTTTGAGATCGACAGATGTTTTCTTTAATAACTTAGGTAATTTAAGATAATTCGAGGAATAGAAGAGAGATCTAAGGAAGGAGAAATCCGAGAACAAGAGAAATCTAAGAAGACTACTTCATCCCTACTACTAAAATATTCATTTAGGGTCAGCTCCAGAAACCAATTATCACTAGATATAATTAATGCTTTTTTATTATGTTCCTCCTAAAAGACCTGGTAACTGCAAATTTAACTTCTTATATATTCGTAATAAGTAAATTAGAGGCAAATTTCGATCCTTTCAGCTCTTATAATACAAGAAAAAAAATTATTATCTGGGATCTTGGAACAAAACGGTTAGCAAGTTATTAATTATCGTTAACGGTAATTGTATTCTCGAACGCAGTCTTAGTCAGAATAATCCTAAAGGAATTTTCAAACTAAATAAAAATGAAACTATAGGACTTACACTTTAAAGCAAAAGCCACAAAGGACAACAGGGACCTTTAAATAACAAGAGAATATTTTCTAATGCAATTTTTAAATGCAAAAAAATATATAGCGATGTGTAGATTTCGAACGATTCTACAGTAGAATAAAATAGAAGGGGGAGAGGTCAAGCTGTTTTTATGAGTCGAGGGGGTATACTTAGCAAAAATATGACCAAATATCTGGGATTTTGTATCTTTTATTTCGTTTGTCTGTATGAGAAATAGTTGGTATTTAAGTATTTAAGCTTGCTTGATTTTCAGGTAGTCCCATGATGATATACATGATTGGAGATCTGCTAGCCAAATCCAGAAATCGAAAGAGTGGTGCTGATAATTGGAGCAAATATGCTAAAGCACTGGCAGATCGAAAACAGCTGAGGTATAACTATCTTATTTCTGTGTCCTCTGTTCAATCCCATGTAATTAATTATACTGGGACGTATCGTCAATATTAAGGGTAAGCAGACAATAAGGCTAAAGGTCTTGCCTGGGGGGACTAAGTCTTCTCTTTCGAAAAAATGAAATTATTCAAAAGGATTAAGCAGTTTTCCCCTAAATGCTTTAGGATTCTTTCAAGTATAAAGCGGCTAAGCCTCATCCAAAATGAAATTTTACTAATAATGAGATTTAGCAAGTGCCAATTTGAGCCATTCAGATTTTTGATAGTATTTTCTGATGGGCTGAAAAATTCTAGGAAAAACTCTGATTAGCTTATATTAATGCTAGGTAAATCTCGCTATTAACAAAAAATATTTACCAAGTAGGCTCACAGATTATATTTTGTGAAGCCCCATTTCAGATAATTTCCCAATGAAAGTACTAATTTCTTATTTAAAAAATAGAGATTTTATCGGAAACCTTTCATACTGATTGTATGATATGAACTTTTACTTCTCAATTTTATCGCAGTAAACAATCCCACTTCTTGGAAGTTTAGTAAACAATGTACACATGAGAAGAACTTGCTTTTAATTCTGATTCTGAACATGTAGAATTTATTGGGTTACGCATCAGAAGCTATTACCCCCCCCCCCACAAAAAAAATCTATAAATCTATAGTTTGTAAAAAAGAAATGACACTTTCCAAAGTAAGAGTAAAACTAATTGCATTTCAAGTTGAAAATTTCTGAGAAACAGAGGTTTTGCAGGTTTGTAGAATTGCCAGAGGTTTTTAATCCCTATACTTAGAACTACGAACTTTAGGCTTTACTTAGTTAACGGTGCGTGTTTTTTTTATGTTTTTCATTAGTAGGATCGTATCAAATCAGTTGTTGTAAAATACCGGAAGAGGGATCATTATAGCGAAAATCTATATTTCTAGTGCGTGTCTCTGGTAACAGCTGACTGTGCCTCAGCAAAGTGTCAGTATTTGCCATTTTGAGCCGCAATGCGGCAATTTTGGCTTACTAGGGTGAAAATGCTACCAGGGCAGAATTTTCTGAAAACTTCTTTTGATGTATCAAAGAGTTGTTTACATTGCCTCCTAGTTTTGTTGATCATAATGCCGCGCAGTGGCGAACTCATCCTTAATGTGCATACAGGCCATGTAAAATAAACAGTTATTATCAACCGTTTGTGCAGTCATACTCACGGTTATGTAGTACAAGAAATCAGGGGGGGGGGACTAGTGGATCCTTTTGGGAAGAGAGGGGTCATTTGAAGAATTTTCCTAGTCCTAGTGAGGACTGCTCTTCTTTTTGCACTGAGGGCAGCTTGAATGGAGGTCTCAGCTTAAAAATGTCCATAATTTTATACGATAATTTTATCTCCGTTTTTTTTCTATTACATTAGGTTTGTTTTTTTAGCATTTCTGTACCATCATGTTTCTTACAGCCCTCGTGGTTTTTGAAGTTATTTATAACAAATTTAAGGTACAAAAATTGGTGTTTTTAAATGGAAATATACACGTAAAAGACATCTTTCAAAATCTGGAGAGGGGGTGCACAGTCCCTCCTTGTTTCCCAATTAGAGCGACTGCTAGGCTTTTTGATCCAGCTTTTAAAAAAATTAAAAAAGCCTTGATGGTAATTGAAGATATTAATATTGAAGAATAATTGATAATCTAAGAAAAATGAGAATATTTGTTGTTTTTGTTGTGTTTTTTCGATAGTGACCTTGAATTTAACTTTCGTGTCTTCAAAATGATTAATTCTGTCAACATTTTTCTAAAATTCTTTTCTCAACTTATAGACTTTACACCCCCATACTAATTACCATGAATGATAATTAAGTTCTGGAATGGACCATAAGGATTGATTGAAGACCCCTTCTTAGACCATTTTGGTAAAAATGGGCTGGTGTTTGGAATTTTTGGAATTTTAATCTTGGAATTTAAATTCTACATTTTTGGAATTTTAATCTTGGACATACACTCTTTTGAAGGTGTGGATTTTATCCTGAAAAAATCTTGTGATTTCCCAACTGCCAACGAATTTATAGTGTGCGTCTAGCCTGAAGAATTATAGTAACACTTTGGTGACGCTAAAGAGATGAAAACTAATCGATTGATCTGTTTGCTAATTGTGCTGAATCAAAAATATAAAATAGAACATGTACCATGGATTAGAACGTAATTTGGTTTATTATAGTTTCTTTTTCTACTATAATTTTAGTTTGTGTTTAAAGAAAGGTAATAAAATCTGTTTTAACGAAGTTGCTAAATGCTAAAAGATGAACAAAACAATAAAAAATTCTCTGTCCTTTCTAGGTAAATAGGGATCTTATTAAATTTAACACTATTGAAATTATGTAGTTGTGCTCTTTTATACTATACATTTTGGTTTTATTTGTTATATATCTTATACATTTTATTTATGTTGTGTGATTAGGATTATGCTAACTCAAACTCTTTTATTTTTAGAAAATTTGATCATTTTTAGATAGTTAGTTGTTAAAACGGTTGATGACTAATTTCTGTTTCTACTCTTTTTATTTCAGCGTTAAACATACCACGGATTATCAGTTTTCAAATCCACTCGATGCAATTGCGATGAGCTTTGAGACGCTACCAAGGGAAGATCAAGAACGATTTCGCTGGTTTGCCGTTTTTATGAGAGATGTGAATATTCCAGCCAAAGTAAGACAAATTGAAATCACCAGAATATCTTTGTCTCTAAAGCTGTTGAGATGATTATTCCTAAAACTTAAAATGTCTGAAATCAACTAAATATGTGTCTAAATATGTGAACCTATGTGAAATATGTGAACAACTAATAAATAAATAAATAAAATAAATATATTCGCAAATTTGATGGCAGGCCGTTAAGCCTCTACAAAACAAAAATCTTAATTTGCATTTCTTCTAAATTTGCATAAGGAGAAAATGTCACTTGAATAATATTCATCAACTTCCTTCTTGAATGTCCGTAGGTTTGTGGAGCAGATTACTCTTTCTGGTAAGTTGTTCCAATGCTGAACAACTCGGTTGCCGAAAGCCCATCGGCCCATGTCCTTGTAAAAGCGTTCCATACTCACTTTGTACTGATGTCCTCGGAGATGATTTTTATTGAACTGCACGATTCTCTGGGCTGGTACGTTATCATAGGCTCCATTGCAGAGCTTGTACATTTCAATAAGATCACCACGATGGAATCTATAGGCGAGGGTTGGGATTTCAAGCTTTCTAAGCCGCTCTTCGTAGGGAAGGAAACGTAACCTGGGAGAGAATTTAGTTATCCTCCTCTGAACATTTTCGAGAGCATCTATGTCCTTGTTGTAGTATGGTCTTGTAGAACAATGTCCATACTCAAGAATCGGGCGGACAAGGGACTTATAGAGCGTAGCAAGCATTTTGTCGTCCTCGCCCGAGAAGTTTCTTCTGATCATACCAGTAACTTTGGAAGCCTTCTTGACGACAGCTTCATAGTGGCTACTGAAGTTCAGTTCAGAATCCACTAAGATGCCTAGGTCTCTTTCTTCTCTACTAAGAGTGAGTGCAGCGGAACCAAGAAAGTATGAGGACGAAAAGTTTTGTGGACCCAGAGTGAGGATATGACTTTTCTGGGTATTGATTTCCATGATCCACTTCTTCATCCAGTCATCGATTCGTTGGAGATCCGCCTACAGGTGGTGAATGTCTTTACATGACGAGATGACGCGATAGAGCTTTGTGTCGTCCGCGTAGAGAAGGATGTCAGATTTGATGCCCTCAACTAGGTCGTTGATGTAGAGATTAAACAGAAGGGGGCCGAGAATTGACCCCTGGGGTACTCCGCTAAGAACTTCTTCTTCGGTATTACTGAGACAACCTTCTACGCACACAACTTGCTTTCTGCCAGTTAAGAAGTCCGTAATCCATTGAAGAAGACTGAATGAGGACCCGGATGAGGAGAGACCGTATTTCCTGAGCTTCTTGACGGGACGCTTATGGGGAACTTTGCCAAAGGCTTTCTTGAGATCCAAGTATATGAGATCAATGTGGAACCCCTTGTCGATGTTTTTCTTCCAATCATCTGTGGCACAAAGCAGTTGGATCTCTGCAGATCGTTCCTTAAGAAAACCAAACTGCTTTTCGGTAAGTATTTTTTCTCGTTTTAAGTGTTCTAGGGTGTGGTCTGCAATGAGAGACTCAAGTACTTTACACGTAATACAAGTGAGGCTTATCGGTCTGTAGTTTGATGGGTCTTCTCGTTTCCCACCTTTGTATATTTTGGACGACAATAGCTTTTTTCCAAATAGCGGGAAGCTCACCGAGTTCAAGAGACTTTCTGTAAATGTAGACTAGTGGCTCTGTTATTACCGTTGCAAGTTCTTTGAGCAGTTTTGGATGTAGATTGTCTGGGCCTGTGGACTTGCTTGGGTCAAGTTCTCTGAGTTTTTTTTAGAACATCGCTATGTTAGATCTCTATCGGTCTTATCAATTCGCTTATACCCTGAATTGGTTCCTCGCGGCTAAAGTGGTCTTCGTTCTCAGGTTCCTGAGTAAAAACAGAAATTTGAGAAAGTTTGCCTTGTCCGTGGGGTCGTGTACCAGCTTTTGTTTCACGGGATCGTAAAGAGATGAGACTCCACCTTTGTTTTTCCTTTTGCTGTTCACGTATTTCCAGAAACTTTTTGGGTTTTCTTTCAAGGAGAAAGCTAATTTACGTTCTCTAAGCTTTCCTTCTCTTCTTGTTGCTTTTCGAACCCTGTTGCGGAGCCTCTTGAATGTTTTCTCTCGGTCGTTACTTTGTCGATTACTTTTGTAGTCTCTCCATGCTTTTTGTTTTGCTTTAATCAGTTCAATATTGGCTTTAGGTAATGCAACACGGGTGTATTTATTGTGCATAGGAATAAATTGTTCTTCCATTGAGGCTACAATCTTAGTGAACCTTGTGTAAATGGTGTCTAACGACTCCAACCCACTGAATTCTTCAATCCAGTTGACATCCGAAAGCTCTCTTCTCATAGCAACGTAATCTCCGTTGTAGTAGTTACGTTTCGGTGCCACACGTGTCCTCAAAACCTCCGTTTCCAAGCTAAACACAATTACCGAGTGATCCGATTTACCAATTGGTGACAATTGCCTAATATCTGATACCAGGTCTCCATCGCTTACCAGTAACAAATCGAGGATACTTGGTGTGTCAGATCCCCGCATCCTTGTTGGCTCAGATATTAGCTGCTCAAGAAAGTGTTCGTTAATAACGTCCAGGAATTTACTCGTCAAGCTTGCGGTAGATTCTGTGGTGTATCGCCTATTCCAGTCTATCTTAGGGAGATTGAAATCTCCTATAATAGCAAGCTTTTGGTTGGTGTTCTTAGCGAATGCTGCTATTTGCGAGAACAGAGCTTCGTCGGATGTGTTAGTGTACGATAACAGATCCCAAGAACAGTGTCGCTGGTCGTTTTAGACTTAATGCAGATCCACAGACTTTCTTTGGGCTCAATCGTGTCGGTTGACCTCGATATTGGATGCACGTTGATGCCTTTTCGACAATAGCAGACTATCCCTCTACCTGTATTCTCTTCCAGATTTTGTTCATATAGATAATAATCTTCGATACTAAGCTCTGTGACGGTAGGTAAGTATCTGTAGTTTCTTTGTTTAACTTCTACTATTGCCACAATATCCGGATTTTCCAGTTTGATAACCTGCTTTGCTTCCTCCATTTTGTTTAAGAGAGAGTCAGCGTTGAAATAGAGGCATTTTTTTTTTCGGATTCATTTGTATGGCTTGGGCCTTTTCCTCGTCAATTTTGGGGCTGTCGTTGGCTGGGACCATTTGATGGTCTCGCTTGTTGTCTCATTCTCTGGTTCCCGTTGGACCTGGAATTCGTGCTTCCAGTAACATTAGAGTGTTGCTGTGCTTGCTGACTTTGGCTCGACTTTGCTCGACGCTGTTGTGCCAGTTGTGCCCTTTGCATTGGTGTTCGATCAGGGTTTATGTAGACCTGGTTTTTTACAAGTTCTTTGGTCGATTTTCTTAGATTTGGGGCTGCGCTGAGAATCTTCTGTCGCTTCTTGATTGTGTCGATTGAGTCCTTCAGTTTGACTACTAAGACGCGTGGCTTACTGCCATTTATTTGACTTCCCACGCGTACGACCTCACGAATGTCGTCGTGCTGCAGGTGAGCTCCCAAATCATTCTGCGTAGTTAGGTTAATCACCAAGGCTTTGTCAGAGGTGTCTTCTGACTCCGGGAGACCAAAGATCGCAACATTTGTCCGTTTTCCTTCTCTAAGTTGTTTTTCCTTATCAGCCTTCAGTATCACATCAACAGTAGTATCATAGCTTTGGATGGTGCTTTCCGTTGGAACAAGAGCTGGGAGCGAAGGACTGGGTGCATTTAACTGGAGCGCTTCCCTCAGTTTTAGCTGCAGGAACGATACGTTTCTTTTGTTGCAGCTCTCGCATTCGTATTTGAAATGACGTGAATCAGGATCTAGGCTCTTAATTGTTAAGAATAGATCGGCGTTTAATTGTCTACATCCCGCGTGCTCGTATTCACCACAGAAAAAGCATTTGATGGCCGTGGAATTTTCTGTCGGTAGATGACAGTAGCTGCATAGATCATTTGCAGCGCTGAGCTCGACCGCTTCAGGTAAGGTGGCTTTTCCCTGTCCCAAGCTCTGATCCGAGATGTTGTTGTTGCCTCTGAATGTTGTTGGCATGTCGTTGTTTGTGCTGATCGGAGTTGAGTTGTTTTTCGGCGATTTGGACTAGATTTGGACTAGGGGCTACTTCTGGGTTCGATCGGGTTTTGACTCCCGATGCAGGTGAGCTTGTATTCGCAGGCTTGCAGCTAGGGCAAACAAAGATGCTTGCTAGTTCACGTGAGTATTTTGTCTTTCCGCACGTCAGATGGCACCACTTATGGCATTTCGTGCATTTTGCACCGCCGCTGCTTTTGGTTACATTTTGACTGCAAACAGAACATGGTGGTTGGTTCATTTGTTTAGTTGCAAATCAAGTAGTAGCGCCGAGTGTTTTGAGCTCGAAATGTCGTCTGGCTATTGAACCCTTACCCCGCAATTAAGGAAGGTGGGCAAAAAGATGTCCGAATCACTTCGCCGCGATGCTCTGGCAACAATGAATAGAAAAGTAAGGGAAGTGTTGAGGGTTGGTTACCTTGTTCCTGCAATTTAAGGGGCACGCCCGGCGGGTACCACGGCTCTTGCTACCAACTCACTCACCCCCCTTCTGCTTACCTTTCTCTTGCCACCTCTATCACAGCGTGAATGCCTTTAAATTTTGGAATTTCCAATTATATTCACTACTTGATGGCTAAATGAAATGTCTTTCTTGCTAAAAAAACTAAATATGTGAAAGCTTAATATGTCTGAAATCATTCTTCAGATGAGATATCTGCGACCAAAGGGTTACCGGTAGATGCTGCAAGACTATATATACATAGTACATAGTACATATATATATATATATATTATGTATAGTATATATATGTATATGTATATGAATATGTAAATGTATATATATATATATATATATATATATATATATATTATATATATATATATATATATATATATATATATATATATATATATATATATATATATATATATATATATGTATATATATATATATATATATATATATATATATATATATATATATATATATATATATATATATATATATATATATATATATATATATATGTATATATATATATATATGTATATATATATATATATATATATATATATATATATATATATATATATATATATATATATATATTGATGTATATATATATATATATATATGTATATATATATATATATATATATATATATATATATATATATATATATATATCTATATATATAAAAATAAGTTGTCTGTCCGTTACGCCAGATTATATCTTCTATATATATAAAAGAAAACAAACTAGATTAAAGTAATTCGAAAAAGAAAAATGGTAAAAAACTAAAAAAAAACTAAGAGAAAAAACTAAAAAAAAAAAATTTAAAAATTAAAAAAATTAAAAAAAGAAAAAACCTAAAAAGAAAAAATGTAAAAAAATAAAAAAGATAGAAAACTAAAAAAAAACTAAAAAAGCTAAAAACTAAAAAAAGAAAAAAACTAAAAAAAAAACTGGGAATTGCACAAATATTTCAATATATTTTGACAAAAGATTAAGGTAATTCGAAAACCTTAAAACAGATACCCAAAATTTTGAGGTTTATTATCAATAAAAAGAAGAAACTTAAAAAAGAAAAACTAAAAAAGAAAAAAATAAGAAAAGAAAAAACTAAAAAAGAAAAAGAACTGAAATGAAACTGTATCTATATATCTATATAAATGACGACCAGGACACTCTAAGAGAAATTACAGACTGGGATACCGGGACACAAATGACGACCGGGACACAGGGAATATAAATGACGACCTGGACACAGGGATACAACTCCAACGGGGACGCCGGGGGCACAGGGGGATATATAGATGACGACGGGGACACAGGGAATGTTCGATTAGCAATCACCATCAACAAAGCTCAAGGGCAATCGTTAGAAAAATGCGGTATAGATATGAATACGAATTGTTTTCCCATGGACAATTATTATGTTGCATGTTCAAGAATTGGTAAACCTGACAATCTATTTATATGGACAGACAATAGGACAGCGAAGAATGTTGTATATTCGCAAGTTTTACGTAGTTAAATATATATCTATATATATAAAAATAAGTTGTCTGTGTGTGGATCTGTGGATCAGGTGACGTCATGTTTGTCTGCATATGACGTCTGAATTATTTCACACTAATACAAAAGAAGAAAAAAACTAAAAAAGGTAAAAACTACAAAAAAAACTAAAAAGAAAAAAAAACTAAAAAAGCTGAAAAACTAAAAAAAAACTAAAAAAAGGTAAAAATCTAATAACTAAAAAAAAACTGAAAAAAATAAAAAAAGGCAAAAACTACAAAAAAAATAAAAACTAATAAAAAAATAAAAAAGCTAAAAAACTAAAAAAACTAAAAAAAACTAAAAAAAGGTAAAAAACTAAAAAAAACTAAAAACTAAAAAAGAAAAAAACTAAAAAAAAGGAAAAAACTGAAAAATAAAAGAGAAAAAGAAAACTAAAAAAATATGAATAAATATATATAAAAATAAGTTGTTTGTGGGTTATGTCTGTCTGTCTGTCTGTCGAGTGACGTCGTGTTTGTCCGCATATGACGTCTGAATTATTTCACACTAATACAAAAGAAGAAAAAAAACTAAAAAAGGTAAAAACTACAAAAAAAACTAAAAAGAAAAAAACTAAAAAAGCTAAAAAACTAAAAAAAAACTAAAAAAAGGTAAAAAACTAAAAACTAAAAAAAACTGAAAAAACTAAAAAAAGGCAAAAACTAAAAAAAAACTAAAAACTAATAAAAAAACTAAAAAAGCTAAAAAACTAAAAAAACTAAAAAAAGGTAAAAAACAAAAAAAAACAAAACTAAAAAAGAAAAAACTAAAAAAAAGGAAAAAACTGAAAAATAAGAGAAAAAGAAAACTAAAAAAATATTAATAAATATAAAAAATATAAATATAAATATAATATAAATTAGCAATCAACAAAGCACCGAGACACAAATGACGACCGGGACACAGGGAGTATAAATGACGACCAGGACATAAGTAAAAAAAAAAAAACTAAAAAAACTAAAAAAATGGTAAAAACTACAAAAAAACTAAAAACTAATAAAAAAACTAAAAAATCTAAAAATCTAAATAAACTAAAAAAGAAAAAAAAGAAAAAAGGAAAAAAATAAAGGAGAAAAACAAAACTAAAAAATGAATGTATATACAGACCGGGACACCGGGATACAAATGACGACCGGGACACAGGGAATATAAATGACGACCGGGACACAGGGACACAACTACAATGGGGACGCCGGAGGGCACAGGGGGATATAAATGACGACCGGGACACCGGGACACAAGGAATATAAATGACGCCTGGGACACTCAAAGAGAAATCACAGACTGGAACACCGGGACACAAATGACGACCGGGACACAGGGAATATAAATGACGACCGGGACACAGGGACATAACTACAAAGGGGACGCCGGGGTGCACAGGGGGATATATAAATGACGATGGCGACTCAGGGAATGGTCGATTAGCAATCACCATCAACAAAGCTCAAGGGCAATCATTAGAATCATGAGGTATAGATCTGAATACGGATTGTTTTCCCATGGACCATTATATGTTGCATGTTCAAGAGTCGGTAAACCTGAAAATCTATTTATATGCACAGACAATGGGACAGCAAAGAATGTTGTATATTCGCAAGTTTTACGTAGTTAAAAACATATATATATATATATATATATATATATATATATATATATATATATATATATATATATATATATATATATATATATATATATATATATATATATATATATATATATATATATATATATATATATATATATATATCTATATTCACAGGTGGGACATAGGGACACAACTACAATGGCGCGTAACTAATATGGCGCGTAACGACTTACGCGCGCGGGGGGGCTTGGGGGGGGCGCGAAGCGCCCCCACCAACTAGGTGTTGGGGTGGCGCGAAGCGCCACCCCAACAGCTAGTATATATATATATATATATATATATGTATATATATATATATATATATATATATATATATATATATATATATATATATATATATATATATATATATATATATATATATATATATACTAGCTGTTGGGGTGGCGCTTCGCGCCACCCCAACACCTAGTTGGTGGGGGCGCTTCGCGCCCCCCCCCAAGCCCCCCCGCGCGCGTAAGTCGTTACGCGCCATATTAGTTACGCGCCATTGTAGTTGTGTCCCTATGTCCCACCTGTGAATATAGATATATATATATATATATATATATGTTTTTAACTACGTAAAACTTGCGAATATACAACATTCTTTACTGTCCCATTGTCTGTGCATATAAATAGATTGTTTACCAACTCTTGAAAATGCAACATATAATGGTCCATGGGAAAACAATCCGTATTCAGATCTATACCTCATGATTCTAATGATTGCCCTTGAGCTTTGTTGATGGTGATTGCTAACCTACCATTCCCTGTGTCGCCATCGTCATTTATATATCCCCTTGTGCCCCCCGGCATCCCCTTTGTAGTTTTGTCCCTGTGTCCCGGTCGTCATTTGTGTCCCGGTGTCCCAGTCTGTGATTTCTCTTTGAGTGTCCCGGGCGTCATTTATATTCCATGTGTCCCGGTGTCTCGGTCGTCATTTATATCCCCCTGTGCCCCCCGGCGTCCCCGTTGTAGTTGTGTCCCTGTGTCCCGGTCGTCATTTATATTCCCTGTGTCCCGGTCGTCATTTGTATCCCGGTGTCCCGGTCTGTATATACATTCGTTTTTTAGTTTTGTTTTTCTCCTTTATTTTTTTCCTTTTTTATTTTTTTTCTTTTTTAGTTTATTTAGATTTTTAATTTTTTAGTTTTTTTATTAGTTTTTATTTTTTTTTCTTTTTAGTTTTTTTGTAGTTTTTACCTTTTTTTTAGTTTTTTTAGTTTTTTTTACTTATATCCTGGTCGTCATTTATACTCCCTGTGTCCCGGTCGTCATTTGTGTCCCGGTGCTTTGTTGATTGCTAATCGAACATTCCTTTTGTCCCGGTCGCTTTCTCTTTGAGTGTCGTCATTCATATTCCCTATGTGCCGGTGTCCCGGTCGTCATTTGTGTCCCGATGTCCCGGTCTTTAATTTCGTCAGTTGAAAACTTATGATGAAATAAATTTTTAATTTTTTCCCTTTTTTTGTTTTTAGTTTTTTTTTATTGGTTTTTACCTTTTTTAGGTTTTTTAGTTTTTTTCTTTTTTCTTTTTAGTTTTTTTTGAAGTTTTTATCTTTTTAGTTTTTTTATTTTTATTTATATTTTTTTAGTTTTCTTTTTCTCCTTTATTTTTCAGTTTTTTCCTTTTTTTAGTTTTTTTCTTTTTTAGTTCTTTTAGTTTTTACCTTTTTTAGTTTTTTTTAGTTTTTTTAGTTTTTTAGCTTTTTTTATTTTTATTTTTATTAGTTTTTAGTTTATTTTATGGTTTTTTCCTTTTTTTAGTTTTTTTTTAGTTTTTTATCTTTTTTAGTTTTTTTTAGTTTTTAAGCTTTTTTAGATTTTTTTATTTTGTTTTCTTTTTTTTTTGTAGTTTTTACCTTCTTTAGATTTTTGCTTCTTTTATTTTTTTAGCTTTTTTAGTTTTTTTTCGTTTTTTCTTTTTAGTTTTTTTGTAATTTTTATCTTTTTTATTTTTTTGTATTTTTATTCATATTTTTTTAGTTTTCTTTTTCTCTTTTATTTTTTAGTCTTTTCCTTTTTTTAGTTTTTTTCTTTTTTAGTTTTTAGTTTTTTTTAGTTTTTTACCTTTTTTTAGATTTTTTAGTTTTTTTATTAGTTTTTAGTTTTTTTTGTAGTTTTTGCCTTTTTTTAGTTTTTTCAGTTTTTTTAGTTTTTAGTTTTTTACCTTTTTTTATTTTTTTTTAGTTTTTTAGCTTTTTTAGTTTTTTTTTCTTTTTAGTTTTTTTTGTAGTTTTTACCTTTTTTAGTTTTTTTTCTTATTTTGTATTAGTGTGAAATAATTCAGACGTCATATGTGGACAAACATGACGTCACCTGATCCATCCACACATCCACAGACAGACAACTTATTTTTATATATATAGATAGAAGAAGATATATATATATATATATATATATATATATATATATATATATATATATATATATATATATTATGTATAGTATATATATGTATATGTATATGTAAATGTAAATATATATATATATATATATATATATATATATATATATATATATATATATATATATATATTATGTATAGTGTATATATGTATATGTATATGTAAATGTATATATATATATATATATATATATATATATATATATATATATATATATATATATATATATATATATATATATATATATATATATATATATATATATATATATATATATATATATATATATATATATATACTAGCTGTTGGGGTGGCGCTTCGTGCCACCCCAACACCTAGTTGGTGGGGGGGGCTTCGCGCCCCCCAAGCCCCCACGCGCGCGCTTGTCGTTACGCGCCATTGTATATTAGTCACGCGCCATTGTAGTTGTGTCCCTATGTCCCACCTGTGAATATAGATATATATATATATATATATATTTTTAACTACGTAAAACTTGCGAATGTACAACATTCTTGGCTGTCCCATTGTCTGTGCATATAAGTAGATTGTCAGGTTTACCGACTCTTGAACATGCAACATATAATTGTCCATGGGAAAAACAATCTGTATTCAGATCTGTACCTCATTATTCTAATGATTGCCCTTGAGCTTTGTTGATGGTGATTGCTAATCGAACATTCCCTGTGTCCCTGTCGTCATTTCTATATCCCCCTCTGCCCCCGGCGTCTCCGTTGTTGTTCTTTCCCTGTGTCCCAGTCGTCATTTGTGTCCCGGTGTCCCAGTCTGTAATTTCTCTTTGAGTGTCGCGGTCGTCATTTATATTCCCTGTGTTCAGGTCGTCATTTTTGTCCCGGTCGTCATTTGTGTTCCGGTGTCCCGGTCTGTAATTTCTCTTTGAGTGTCCTGGTCGTCATTTATATTCCCTGTGTCCCGGTCGTCATTGGTGTCCCGGTGCTTTGTTGATGGTGATTGTTCCTTGTGTCCCGGTCGCTTTCTCTTTGGGTGTCCCTCTCGTCATTTATATTCCCAATGTCCCGGTGTCCCGGTGTGTAATTTCGTCAATTAACAAACATGACGTCAGTCGACACACAAACATGACGTTACTCGACACACAGACAGCTTATTTTTATATATATAGTTGTCCCGGTGTTCCGGTCGTCATTTGTGTCCCGATGTCCCGGTGTGTAATTTCGTCAATCAACAAATATGACGTCACTCGACACACAAACATGACGTCACTCGACACACACACACACACAGACAACTTATTTATATATATATACTAGCTGTTGGGGTGGCGCTTCGGGCCACCCCAACACCTAGTTGGTGGGGCGCTTCGCGCCCCCCCAAGCCCCCCCCGCGCGTGTAAGTCGTTACGCGCCATATTAGTTACGCGCCATTGTAGTTGTGTCCCTATGTCCCACCTGTGAATATAGATATATATATATATATATATATGTTTTTAACTACGTAAAACTTGCGAATATACAACATTCTTTGCTGTCCCATTGTCTGTGCATATAAATAGATTGTTTACCGACTCTTGAAAATGCAACATATAATGGTCCATGGGAAAACAATCCGTATTCAGATCTATACCTCATGATTCTAATGATTGCCCTTGGGCTTTGTTGATGGTGATTGCTAATCTACCATTCCCTGCACCCCAACACCTAGTTGGTCGGGGCGCTTCGCGCCCCCCAAGCCCCCCCCCCCCCGCGCGCGTAAGTCGTTACGTGCCATATTAGTTACGCGCCATTGTAGTTGTGTCCCTATGTCCCACCTGTGAATATAGATATATATATATATATATGTTTTTAACTACGTAAAACTTGCGAATATACAACATTCTTTGCTGTCCCATTGTCTGTGCATATAAATAGATTGTTTACCGACTCTTGAAAATGCAACATATAATGGTCCATGGGAAAACCATCCGTATTCAGATCTATACCTCATGATTCTAATGATTGCCCTTGAGCTTTGTTGATGGTGATTGCTAATCTACCATTCCCTGTGTCGCCATCGTCATTTATATATCCCCTTGTGCCCCCCGGCATCCCCTTTGTAGTTTTGTCCCTGTGTCCAGGTCGTCATTTGTGTCCCGGTGTCCCAGTCTGTGATTTCTCTTTGAGTGTCCCGGGCGTCATTTATATTCCATGTGTCCCGGTGTCTCGGTCGTCATTTATATCCCCCTGTGCCCCCCGGCGTCCCCGTTGTAGTTGTGTCCCTGTGTCCCGGTCGTCATTTATATTCACTGTGTCCCGGTCGTCATTTGTATCCCGGTGTCCCGGTCTGTATATACATTCGTTTTTTAGTTTTGTTTTTCTCCTTTATTTTTTTCCTTTTTTATTTTTTTTATTTTTTAGTTTATTTAGATTTTTAGATTTTTTAGTTTTTTTATTAGTTTTTATTTTTTTTTCTTTTTAGTTTTTTTGTAGTTTTTACCTTTTTTTTTAGTTTTTTTAGTTTTTTTTACTTATATCCTGGTCGTCATTTATACTCCCTGTGTCCCGGTCGTCATTTGTGTCCCGGTGCTTTGTTGATTGCTAATCGAACATTCCTTTTGTCCCGGTCGCTTTCTCTTTGAGTGTCGTCATTCATATTCCTTATGTGCCGGTGTCCCGGTCGTCATTTGTGTCCCGATGTCCCGGTCTGTAATTTCGTCAGTTGAAAACTTATGATGAAATAAATTTTTAATTTTTTCCCTTTTTTGTTTTTAGTTTTTTTTTATTGGTTTTTACCTTTTTTTAGGTTTTTTAGTTTTTTTCTTTTTTCTTTTTAGTTTTTTTTTGAAGTTTTTAGCTTTTTAGTTTTTTTATTTTTATTTTTTTAGTTTTCTTTTTCTCCTTTATTTTTCAGTTTTTTCCTTTTTTTAGTTTTTTTTCTTTTTTAGTTCTTTTAGTTTTTACCTTTTTTAGTTTTTTTTAGTTTTTTTAGTTTTTTAGCTTTTTTTATTTTTTTTTATTAGTTTTTAGTTTATTTTATGGTTTTTTCCTATTTTTTAGTTTTTTTTTAGTTTTTTATCTTTTTTTTGTTTTTTTTAGTTTTTAAGCTTTTTTAGATTTTTTTATTTTGTTTTCTTTTTTTTTTGTAGTTTTTACCTTCTTTAGATTTTTGCTTCTTTTATTTTTTTAGCTTTTTTAGTTTTTTTTCCTTTTTTCTTTTTAGTTTTTTTGTTGTTTTTATCTTTTTTATTTTTTTTTATTTTTATTCATATTTTTTTAGTTTTCTTTTTCTCTTTTATTTTTCAGTCTTTTCCTTTTTTTAGTTTTTTTTCTTTTTTAGTTTTTAGTTTTTTTTTAGTTTTTTACCTTTTTTTAGTTTTTTTAGTTTTTTTAGTTTTTTAGATTTTTTAGTTTTTTTATTAGTTTTTAGTTTTTTTTGTAGTTTTTGCCTTTTTTTAGTTTTTTCAGTTTTTTTTAGTTTTTAGTTTTTTACCTTTTTTTAGTTTTTTTTTAGTTTTTTAGCTTTTTTAGTTTTTTTTTCTTTTTAGTTTTTTTTTGTAGTTTTTACCTTTTTTAGTTTTTTTTCTTATTTTGTATTAGTGTGAAATAATTCAGACGTCATATGCGGACAAACATGACGTCACCTGATCCACAGATCCACACACAGACAACTTATTTTTATATATATATATATATATATATATATATATATATATATATATATATATATATATATATATATATATATATATATATATATATATATATATTTATTAACACTATTGTATATTAAATTTATTTTAAATTTATTAACACTATTGTTTATTAAAACAATAAAGAAATTTTTAAGAGTGTGAAACTTGCTCAAAACTCCAATAAGAAATATCACAACTTAGGCCTACAGAAAAAAAGTAACAGTTTTAAATTGTGACTCAAGCGGTTATAATGATTGTCAATCTTGCGGTGAAATTTTTAATCTTTGTTTTTGGTTTTGTTTTTTTCATTTCGCTGTTTGACAAGACCATAGTTCAAATGAAACGAGAAGAGGTCATTTAAATTCAAAAACGACCTATATAGTCTTTTTAAAGAATTAATCAGGAGCGGTAGTGTTTACTGTATTTTATAAAATCTTGAGTATAAAATACAAAACCTTCCCTACGCAAGTCTCTATAGCCTAAAATGGACGAAAAGAGGGGAAAACGACACAATAAAGTAAAAATAAATGCTAAAATCCAAAATAATGGGATTCTGCGGACTTTCGTTCACCATTCACTACCTATCTTAAGCCACACTAGAGTGAGATGCCACGCACAATAAACATTACTAACCTACGTTTTCAACATGACCAGGAGACATATATTTTAAGGGGGTAAGGATTTAAAAACAAAGGATGAAGAGGAGCAGTAAAAAAAGAGAAAGAATCGCTTAGAAGTCAAAAAACTTTATTACAATTTGTTTGAAGACACCCAATGAGCAACTGGCTGACTCTGGCAGAATATTCCAGCCAGTAAAATCATTAGTTCAGCTATATGAAAAAAAAAATTATCGCAGAGGGAATTTACTTTCGAAAATGTCACTAATTGTTAATAAGGAGATCCGATTCCAACTTCAATGCGAAAATCAATATGCTCTTTAATTATCTTTTTTATTACCCAACTTTTCCAAAACATCATATCAGTTATCAAAACGGGCTCAAAATCTCTATATTGATGTATGAAATACCGATTCTGGGCCCTGGAAATACCGAAAACGAATAGGGTAGGAAATTGTAAAAGACTTCACATGACCCTGGGTGGGAAACTGATGGTTTAATACGAGTTTCAATCTATTTGAAACAAATCTTTGGAATTATCCGAGCTTTCAGGCGATGAATTCCTCCCAAATCAGACTCCTGTTTTACTTGGGGAATTGGTCACTCATTTTCGTAACTTCAATTACAAAGCGTCAGATTTAGCTTCTTTAGACAAATACAATCCATGGCTCAGTAAAAAGGCTAAAAAAAGAACTAATTACTTGTCCTTTCATTTAAGGTATTGGCGACGTTATGGGATATTGACACAATTGACGTAGAAGACTACATGTATATTTACATAAAAAGTACTATTGCTAGAGAGATGTGGGATCAAGCAACAGAACAGTTTATTTACGGAATTCATGACTTTGTTCTTGAATACTTGAAACGAGAAGTACCTACAGAGGAGGTTAAAGTAAGTCAACGTAGTATAGTCGACCTAGTGAGAAGTGATATCTCTGTCATGTATCATTTTTCCTCGTCAACTTTCTGCGGGAGGGATAGTCTTAGAAACATGAAAAATCATCCATTCGATCTGAATTTGAAAGCTATAGTGTCAACCCACGTATTCCAAAGGTGAAGGGTCTGAAATTACATGACCCATTCTTCACAGATAACTTTTAGGAAAAGAGACATGCTGCATTTTGTTAGAACTGAAATACTTCTAGTAACAGCTCACTGCAGCACTAAGCCGCCTGATGCCAATGCAGTCGCACATTCTCCTCCTTCCATCCTAATCTATTTAAAGCGCTCCTTATCTCTCCTCAAGAAATTCCAACATCCTTTAAATCCTGCCTTGCACTTTCTCCTTATCCCTTCAGAGATAATTTTCTTTTAATTTCGCCCTATATGGATGAAAACGTGTCCTGGTCATCTCGGCCTTTCCCTCATTATAACCCTAGAAATTGTGATTGAAGTACATTCAACGAACAGCTTTTTGTTTGAAATATGGTCAGTCGAACGATTACTCACAGCTATCCTTAGACAGTTCCTCTGGAAAACATATCAAATCCTCCACGGTCATCCGAGGCGCCCACGTATCTGAACCATGACCACTGTCATTACTGGCTTCCAATAATCTAGTCTTGGTTCGTAGACTTGTCTTTGTATTCTTCCAAACTTGGTTCAAATGTGAAAAACACTCCGGGCCTTGGCTATTCTACTTCTTGAATTTTCACTGCATACACCTTCTTTACTAATAATTCTTTCCCTTGTAAGTGAAACTATCCACTTGATCAGTCTTTTCATTAACCAACATCACTTCTTTACGTTCATTTATTCCTTGTCTAAGCGACTTAGTCATCTTAAAATTAATTTTCATACTTTTTCTTGCACCCTAAACCCCATCTCTCGCGCAAAGAATTACAATATATGTGATTCGAACTACATTACCCCTTTCACTCTCCTCCTTCCTATTCCGCTACAAACTTTTCGCAGATAGCTAGGGACGTTGCATATTCTTTGAATGGAAATCATGCAAGGGTTTTCAATCTCAGTGCAAATATGAGCTCATTTCAAGCTCAAGACTGGTTCAACGCTAAAACGAGTTTTTAAGTATTACTGTGTCGGACTCACAAAATTGAGTCGAGGCTCAGGTCACATAGATCTATTGTCTTCAAACCGAAAAAACAATAATAATATAGCACCAATAGCCGCTGGCTGTTTGTGCCCTCTCGGGCGTGGTATTTTGAGATAGGACTTGCCTGTCTTTTTTTCCATGTATGCCGAAGAGCCTTCCTTAGTAGGGTCAAAGTGAACACTATTGTTTCCCACATCCAGAGAACCCCACTCGTCAGCTTTAGACTGGCTTTGGTAATTAAAATTTGTTGTCGAGAGAGAGAGAGAGGAAAGTCATTGACTACTCCCTGGCCATCAGTGACAAACGGCACTAGATTCTTAGAAACAGTACTAGCGAAACAACTTCTTTCTCCCACGTTGAATTAGACCTCTTGTGAAGTTTTCTGGTGATTAAACCGTGTTTCCTACGTCCAGGGGGATTGAATACTGGCTACAATTCATGCAGTGTTAGCAGCATATTGCATAAAATTCCCTGCCTCATGGTCAGATACTGGCAAGATGACCAGTGGTTAGATGGTGACTGAAATTAGCACTAATAGATTCCTATTTGTTTCTGCTTTCCAAGAGAAGATTATCACTGCTATTTGTTTCTACTTACCAAGAGAAGATTATCACTGCTACTTGCTAAAACAAGCTAAATCCTGAATTAGTGTTAAAATGACTTCAAATTGCAAGAAAGTTCAATCTGAGTCATCGTCATAACCAACTAGTTTTTGGAATCTAGCCTTTTTCAACATACAGTTGGATTTGCTTTGGAGTGGTTTGGTGTTTGGAATGGGAGAGGGGCTTAACTTCAAAAAATATGCTAAATTTACATGGGTTAAAGGGAAATGAACAAGAAATCATACATATATCGAAAAAATCTCGATACTCTGGGAGGTGGTATATTATCCCAATACCCCTATTCATATGCAGCTCCTCATTGTTGTGGCTTGTGATGTTTCTACATAAGACGCACATTTATATGTGGAAGTTGCATACTTCTGAGATTACTTTTGCTTTTTTAAAGTTCTAGGAAGGAAATGGCCGCCGAGGAAAAAGTGGGGTAGAAATGCTACTTGGCGGTTTTCATGGCCTGATGAAACATGTTGACAGATTTGGCAGCTCTTGAATTCTGTCGAATTCTGCTACTGACAGCTTTGGAGCTTTTTCCATACCTGGTTACAGGAGGTAAATGCATGGAGTTATTAAAATAACTTTAATGATTTTTAGTCAGAATTTCATGAAGAGAATTTTCGAATTCATGGAAGAAGTTATCACTTTTATGAGTTAAAACGAGTAATTGTTATTTAATGATCATGATCGATGGGTTAAGAACTTGAAACTTTTAGCTAGAATCACAAATAATTATTCCCACCTACTTGATCTGGAATGAATTGGAGAGCAGTTGATGATTGTAATGGGCTAGTTGTCTGAACTCCGAAGCTTAGAAAGTAAGAAACGGGATTCGCAGAAAATTGAACTCAGAGAAGTAAAATGTATTACAAATATTCCACCTCTGTTAATAGTGCTTTTTAACTGGAAAGGCGAGTCCCTGTCCTATACAGTACCTGGCAATATCACTGTTAAAGCCGTTGACTACCTACTTTATCTAGGTCATCCCATTGGTTCTTCGCTACGTCGCATCAGGTCCCTGCTCCTGGACAATCTAACACAACCTATGTCTGCTTCTTGTGCATGGATTGTTGCAGCAAATTTCGATTCAAACGCCTACTATTAGCTAGCCTTTTCAATGCCATAACCCTCTCTCACATCCTGTATATTGTTCCATTTTGAAGCTGTTAACTAAAACTGATTGCCTGAAAGTGTGGTCTGTTTCCTTTCGGTTCTCTATATATTTACTTTGATTAACACCTTGGCATCGGAATTCTCCATTGATCAGCAAAATTTAAACTCGCTGACTTTGATCTTATAATTTCTAAATTCAATGCGAAGCATAACCGAAAACCCAATACTTTACAGAGTGATTGGTATCATGCTCTTACTCAATAGTGTTTAGTACTTCTTTATGTCTGTGTAATGGCCATATTTAGTTCAGTGATATTTAATTTGTTTTCTAATTTATGTTTTATTTTGTTGTTGAATGTTGTTGCTGTTACGAAGAGTTAGTGCAGTAATTGGTTTCTTGGTCATCCGTTTTTTTACTGTTTTTTTTTTCTCTACTCCGTCTTAGTATGTCATATGAATGGTGGGTGTTCAATAAAATACATAAATAAACAACAGTGCCCATAGTGCAAAAAAAAACACAAAAAATTGACAGTGAAAAACCAAAACGATAAGTTATGTCAATACTAAAATAAGTTACAAATTAAGTGCAGGACAAAATTTTAGAAAAATATACTTTTAAAATCTGCAATTGAGGCATTCCTGTTAAATTCAGGTTGTAGCGAAATTTTAACAGTCAATTTAATAAAGATTACCAGACCATAATTGTGTTTCTGAACCATGCTCAAATTCCGAGGAAACATTTAAAATAAACATGGATATGTTTTTTTCACTGTTAGCTAAGATCTTCCAAAGTGGCAGGATGAAAGATAAATGAGATAAGAACTTTTGCATTACTCACTTTAAGAAGTGTTTTCTTATCAAAAATAGTAATTTTTCTTCTTTAAACGCTACTGGCCTCAAGTCCTGTTATTTGATTGTGATGACCGTTAAAAGGAATGGAATTTGGTTTTCTATGTTTTACAAACTTCGCAGAAACACATCGAAGGTTGAATAACCCCATCTTTACTGAAATAAAGTGTTTAATTCATAATTTGTATTTAATGGAGCTTTAGTTTAAGGGCAGCAATAGTCTGTAAACACTTCTCAGGCATTCAGTTAAAGCCTTTCTCCTCTTCGCAAAAGCTGCAGGATCAGATAAGGAAATACTATTCGTCCTCTTGGCCATGAAATGACTCAGTTAAGATCATTAGATCGTGTAGCTCTGACTGGCTTTGCCACATTGACTTTCACAAAATCTTTTCCTGAGAGAGTAGGATTCAACTACATAGACTATTTTCAACGGTTTATATATTGGCAGATCTATTCAACAACTCATCAATAAATTTAAATGATAAAAGTATACACAATATTTTCTGTCTATATATATTCAGCCTATATATATTCAGATATATATTCAAAACACTAAGAAATAAAGATAAAATATAAAATTAAATACAATCTAAAACCAAGAAATAAAAAAGAACAAAATTTGTATACTATATTTGGTTCAGTCTGTATATATTAAGTCTGTATATGTTATTTTAAGTCTATATATATTATAGACTTTCGCAAAATCTTTTCCTGAGAGAGTAGGATTCAAATACATAGACCATTTTCAATGGTGTATATATAGGCAGATCTATCTAACAACTCACCAATAAATTTAAGCGATAAAAGTATATACAATATTTTCAGTCTATATATATTCAGATATATATTCAAAACGCTAAGAA
>NC_088864.1:21162493-21192493 GCF_032884065.1 Artemia franciscana
CCTCTGTCCCACCTGTGAATATATATATATATATATATATATATATATATATATATATATATATATATATATATATATATATATATATATATATATATATATATATATATATATATATATATATATATATATATATATATATATATGTTTTTAACTACGTAAAACTTGCGAATATACAACATTCTTCGCTGTCCCATTGTCTGTGCATATAAATAGATTGTCAGGTTTTCCGACTCTTGAACATGCAACATATAATTGTCCATGGGAAAAACAATCCGTATTCAGATCTATACCTCATGATTCTAATGATTGCCTTTGAGCTTTGTTGATGGTGATTGCTAATCGAACATTCCCTGTGTCGCCATCGTCATTTATATATCCCCCTGTGCTCCACGGCGTCCCCGTTGTAGTTGTGTCCCTCTGTCCTGGTCGTCATTTATATTCCCTGTGTCCCGGTCGTCATTTGTGTCCCGGTGTCCCAGTCTATAATTTATCTTTGAGTGTCCCGGTCGTCATTTATATTCCCTGTGTCCCGGTCGTCATTTGTGTCCCGGCGTCCCGGTCTGTGTATACATTCGTTTTTGAATTGGTATATGATGAAATACATTTTTGTGTTTTTCCCCTTTTTTTCTTTTTAGTTTTTTTTTGGTTTTTACCTTTTTTTTTTAGTTTTTTAGTTTTTTTTCTTTTTTCTTTTTAGTTTTTTTGTGCAGCAGCTTCCTTTTTGGAAGCTTTTTTTTTTAGCAGGTTCCTCGGCTGTTGCCCATTGTAGGTTCTACAGTCATTTTACAATTAAACATTTTTCCGTCCACGATCTTACAATTAAAACTTAAATTTTTTAAGTTTTTCTTAAAATTTTCTTAAATACCCTTAATGACGTCATCGTCATAACAATGACGAAAACTAACTTCATTACGACATGACATGATGACATGACGTCACTCGACAGACACACAGACAAACAACTTATTTATATATATATACTAGCTGTTGGGGTGGCGCTTCGCGCCACCCCAACACCTAGGTGGTGGGGCGCTTCGCGCCCCCCCAAGCCCCCTCGCGCGCGTAAGTCGTTACGCGCCATATTAGTTACGCGCCATTGTAGTTATGTCCCTGTGTCCCACCTGTGAATATAGATAGATTTATATATGTGTTTCAAACTACGTAAAAATTGCGAATATACAACATTTTTGGCTTTCCCACTACTGGGAGCTTTCCGTTTCCAATTGCCAGCAATTGATCTGAAAATGTTTGACCAGAGTCATCGTTTTGCAATCGGACACGCATATTTGTAGTTAATTTTAATATTTTTACGTGTGCC
This sequence comes from Artemia franciscana, assembly GCF_032884065.1. Classification (NCBI taxonomy): domain Eukaryota; kingdom Metazoa; phylum Arthropoda; class Branchiopoda; order Anostraca; family Artemiidae; genus Artemia; species Artemia franciscana. Next base: position 21,163,815 of record NC_088864.1, read on the forward strand.
CATAAATTAGAATTTTTCAGGCAAGCATTCATTTCGTCTGCAGGAGTTAAACTACGTAAAAATTGCGAATATACAACATTCTTGGCTTTCCCATTGTCTTTGCATATACAAAGCCGTATGCACTAATAATGACGTCATATGCAAACGCTCTTTTTACAAACAAACAAACATGCATACACACAACTCGTTTTTATATAGATAGATAGATAGATAGATACAATACAAATTAACTGCGTAAAACTTGCGAATATACAACATTCTTCGCTGTCCAATTGTCGCTGCATATAAATAGATTGTCAGGTTTACCGACCCTCGAACATGCAACGTACAATTGTCCATGGGAAAAACAATCAGTATTAAGATCTATACCACATTTTTCTAATGATTGACCTTGAGCTTTGTTAATGGTGATTGCAAATGCTAATCGAATTGGGAATTGCAATCTTTTAAATTGAAAAGGCAGATCCGTTGGAATCATGGGAATGCGAGGAATAAGAATAGCCTCACCCTCAAAAGGCCCTGTCAAGATTGTGGCCTCTATTAGGTTTTCCATTGTTTTTTTTTACGGCAAGTCGCGTGCCATTGCAAAGCTTTGGTTGGTTGATATTTCTTAAAAGTATTATTGGTACGCCTATTTTTAGTTGAAGCACGTGTGGTGGAAACCCTGAAAGATCTATGGAATTTAAAAATTCAGATGGATAATTAACCGCTTCATTTGGTTCCAAAACTGTGTCGACTGACTTGCAAAGGACTGCCTGGTCTCGAATCTTGGTCAAAACAATATTGTTGATTTCGTGGACGTCTATATTTTTGGGTGCGAGAATCGCTCTTTCACTTAGCCATTTATTATTTTTATAATTTCTTAGAATATTCGGAAATACTTTTTCAATCAATTCATTTTTGGACGTCATTAAATTACAGAAATCAGCAGGTAGTTGTATACGTCCTGAAATTGAGTCTATCGTATCATAAATGTATTTTTGTTCCGACGTTAACTTGGAAATGTTATTTTGTACATACGACAATAGATCACTCGTACTGTAACTTTGTTCACGATCCAATTCTACACAAGTCGAAACAGCAGCGATACGGTTAGGTGAAGGCATTCCCAAATCCTGAAGAGGTTTATTTGCCATACGTACGCACAAATCTTCTATAATAACTAAAGTGTACTTATAAATTTCTGATGTAAAATCAAAAGTCATATCTGACGTCTCTAACTGTTTTCGATGGAGTATATCTTCGGACATTTTTTACTTATATTTTTCCCATAACTCTGTAGGAGCTGATGGAGAGCAAGTGCACGAATTTGATTTGGGGTTGACGTTTCGCACGCGTCATTGATGCAGTTATTTCAGTGTTGGTCATTCTCCAATAAATTCAGAGCTTGGCATGCACTACGGTAAGTGTCATGTATAGTACCGTTTACAGTTCTCAAATACTCAAAGGATGTCGGACCGGGTACATTCACCAAAAGCAGGCGTAGAAAGAAGCATTCATGTTGATTGGGGTGAACGGTGTAGAGTCTTCCTATCGTGGTATCTTTGAAGATGGTAGGTTGGCCGTAAACCCACTGGTTATCTACTTCGATGGTGGTACCGTTGCCATTGTAGGTTCTTCAGTCATTTTACAATTAGAAATTTCTCTTTCAACGGTCTTCTTACAATTACAAATTTGTCTTTGAACGATATTCTTAAATACCTGTGTCCTGGTCGTCATTTATATTCCCTGTGTCCCGGTCGTCATTTGTGTCCCGGTCTGTAATTTCTCTTTGAGTGTTTCAGTCGTTATTTATATTCCCTCTGTCCCGGTCGTCATTTGTGTCCCGGTCTGTAATTTCTCTTTGAGTGTTTTTTCTTTTTAGTATTTTTTAGTACATATCGCCGAACCTTTGTTTTTTTAACTAAAATCTGGTAGGCATTGATGACCTTATCCAAGTCAAAATCCCAAACCCAATCATCATCGCTATCATTTCCAGTTTTGATATGTTTTGACTCTTGCTGTCCAGGTGGATCTTCATCTAACTGCGCGGTTTTGCGTTCTTTAGCCTCAAGCCTGTTTCCTTGCTGTTCTTTTGATTCCTCGGCACGCTTTCTTTTCTGACTTTCTCTATCAGCAGCAAGTTTTTTGGCATAGACTCTTTGAGCATCTTCATTGGCTTTTGCCATTGTAAGTTCATCAGTCATTTTAAACTTAAACATTAATAGATTTCTACGTGAACATATATGTCTTAAATATCTTTAATGACGTCACCGTCATAGCAAAAATGACGACAACTAACTTCATGACGTCAGTCGACACAGAAACATGACGTCACCTGACAGACTGACAGACACACAGACAGACAACTTATTTTTATATATATAGATATATAGATATATATATATATATATACTAGCTGTTGGGGTGGCGCTTCGCGCCACCCCAACACCTAGTTGGTGGGGCGCTTCGCGCCCCCCCAAGCCCCCCCGCGCGCGTAAGTCGTTACGCGCCATATTAGTTACGCGCCATTGTAGTTGTGTCCCTGTGTCCCACCTGTGAATATAGATAGATTTATATATGTGTTTCAAACTACGTAAAAATTGCGAATATACAACATTCTTGGCTTTCCCATTGTCTGTCCATATACAAAGCCGTATGTACTAATAATGACGTCATATGCAAACGCTCTTTTTACAAACAAACAAACATACATACACACAACTCGTTTTTATATAGATAGATAGATAGATAGATACAATACAAATTAACTACGTAAAACTTGTGAATATACAACAGTCTTCGCTGTCCCATTGTCTGTGCGTATAAATAGATTGTCAGGTTTACTGACCCTCAAAGATGCAACATACAATTGTACATTGGTAAAGCAATCTGTATTAAGATCTATACCGCATTTTTCTAGTGATTGCCCTTGAGCTTTGTTGATGGTGGTTGCAAATGCTAATCGAATTGGGAATTGCAATCTTTTCAATTGAAAAAGCAGATCCGTTGGAATCATGGGAATGCGAGGAATAAGAACAGCCTCACCCTCATAAGGCCCTGTCAAGATTGTGGCATCTATTAGGTTTTCCATTGTTTTTTTTTTACGGCAAGTCGCGTGCCATTGCAAAGCTTTGGTGGGTTGATATTTCTTAAAAGTATTATTGGTACGCCTATTTTTAGTTGTAGCAGGTGTGGTGGACACCCTGAAGGATCTATGGAATTTAAAAATTCAGATGGATAATTAACCGCTTCATTTGGTTCCGAAATACAAATTAACTGCGTAAAACTTGCGAATATACAACATTCTTCGCTGTCCAATTCTCGCTGCATATAAATAGATTGTCAGGTTTACCGACCCTCGAACATGCAACGTACAATTGTCCATGGGAAAAACAATCAGTATTAAGATCAATACCACATTTTTCTAATGATTGACCTTGAGCTTTGTTAATGGTGATTGCAAATGCTAATCGAATTGGGAATTGCAATCTTTTAAATTGAAAAGGTAGATCTGTTGGAATCATGGGAATGCGAGGAATAAGAACAGCCTCACCCTCAAAAGGCCCTGTCAGGATTGTGGCCTCTATTAGGTTTTCCATTGTTTTTTTTACGGCAAGTCGAGTGCCATTGCAAAGCTTTGGTGGGTTTATATTTCTTAAAAGTATTATTGGTACGCCTATTTTTAGTTGTAGCACGTGTGGTGGAAACCCTGAAAGATCTATGGAATTTAAAAATTCAGATGGATAATTAACCGCTTCATTCGGTTCCAAAACTGTGTCGACTGACTTGTAAAGGACTGCTTGGTCTTGAATCTTGGTCAAAACAATATTGTTGATTTCGTGGACGTCTATATTTTTGGGTGCGAGAATCGCTCTTTCACTTAGCCATTTATTATTTTTATAATTGGTTAGAATATTCGGAAATACTTTTTCAATCAATTCATTTTTGGACGTCACTAAATTACAGAAATCAGCAGGTAGTTGTATACGTCCTGAAATTGAGTCTACTGGGAGCTTTCCGTTTCCCATTGCCAGCAATTGATCTGAAAATGTTTGACCAGAGTCATCGTTTTGCAATCGGACACGCATATTTGTAGTTAATTTTAATGTTTTTACGTGTGCCCATAAATTAGAATTTTTCAGGCAAGCATTCATTTCGTCTGCAGGAGTTGATCTAGGTATTATAGGTAATTTTTGCCTGAAATCTCCCGCAAGCAATATTAAGGTGCTGCCAAAGGGTTTCGACTTCCCTCGCAAATCTTTCAAGCATTGATCCAGAGCCTCGAGCGATTTTTTGTGTGCCATTGTGCACTCATCCCAAATAATAAGTTTGCATTGCTGCAATACTTTACCCATCCCAGATGATTTGGAAATATTGCGCGTGGGAGTTTCTGTAGAATGCAAGTTCAGAGGCAATTTCAAAGCGGAATGAGCAGTTCTTCCACCAGGCAGCAATGTTGCGGCTATTCCGGACGACGCAATTGCCAACGCTATATCATTTTTAGATCGAATTGATGCCAGAATCAGTTTTATCACAAACGTTTTACCAGTACCTCCTGGTGCATCCAAAAAGAAAATTTCTCCAACGTTGTTATCGACACAATGCATTATCGTATCATAAATGTCTTTTTGTTCCGACGTTAACTTGGAAATGTTATTTTGTACATACGACAATAGATCACTCGTACTGTAACTTTGTTCACGATCCAATTCTACACATGTCGAAACAGCAGCGATACGGTTAGGTGAAGGCATTCCCAAACCCTGAAGAGGTTTGTTTGCCATACTTATGCACAAATCTTCTATAACAACTAAAGTGTAGTTATAAATTTCTGATGTAAAATCAAAAGTCATGTCTGACGTCTCTAACTGTTTTCGATGAAGTATATCTTCGGACATTTTTGACTTATATTTTTCCCATAAATCTGTAGGAGCTGATGGAGAGCAAGTTGTTAAAATGATGCCAAACAATGCACGAATTTGACTTGGGGTTGACGTTTCGCACGCGTCATTGATGCAGTTATCCCAGTGTTGGTCATTCTCCAATAAATTCAGAGCTTGGCATGCACTACGGTAAGTGTCATGTATAGTACCATTTACAGTCCTCAAATACTCAAAGGATGTCGGACCGGGTACATTCACCAAAAGCAGGCGTAGAAAGAAGCATTCATATTGATTGGGGTGAACGGTGTAGAGTCTTCCTATCGTGGTATCTTTGAAGATGGTAGGTTGGCCGTCGACTGACTTACCCTGTTTTCGACGTTCAAATACTTTATTTTTAGTATTCCACGTGTAATACGAAGGCACTTCAGTATACAGCAGTTTTTTTGCAAAAGAATCATTTTTGCAAAGCGAAAAAAAAGCTGTTAATGTTGTATCCGGTGGATTCAGGACTCTTTGTTGCACGTTGGTTTCCGTGAAATAAACACGTTGACCATTTGCACGTTGGTTTCCGTGAAATAAACACGTTGACCATTCTGTAAATGTACCGCTAAGTGAACAACAGCTGGACTACGTTCATGTATCGGGAATGAAAGAATTCGCCAAACAGCTTCATTACTGCTTATGTATCTTCCAGCCTGATATTCTACGATTTCATCGAAATCTTTGATTTCGGACTGCAAGCCAAAAACTGCCATGTCACTGCCTTTGTTGACGTATTTACATATGTATTTGATTGCCTTTACGGAGTTACAGTATTCAACGTTTATGTGTGCATTAAATGTTTTTGATAATAAAGGGGAATATGGAACAACCCACTGGTTATCTACTTCGATGGTGGTACCGTTACGCTTCTTTATTATTGCTCTTTTACCGCCATCTTCAGTAGATCTTCTTCTATATTGTGGGTAACCATCATTGCCAGTAATTGTTTTGGGTACTAAAAGTCGAGGATATTGCTTTGTGCACCTTCCTTTGGCCATGCATGGTGAATTCTCGTTCAGTGCACCGCAAGGTCCATGTATCATATTTTTTACGATAATATCATGTAACCCCTTATCGACATTTTTATCAGGTATTTCAGCGGAAATCACATCATCAATTTCGTTTGAAGTAATTTTTTATGTAGCCAGATTAGTATATGTGCGTGTGGCAAACCTCGTTTTTGCCATTCCACTGAGTACATCCAGCATCGCACTGACCCAAACACTTCATGTTTTACAAGGTAGTTTATCAGTGATTTCAACTTTTGCCGGAAGACACGTGCCGTAATGTCATGCCTATGAACCGCCGATTGTCCTTGAAGTAAAAGCTGCAGTATCTCGTCCCAAGATTGATTACATGTAAATGTAATAAATAAATCTGGACGACCATAGAGACGAACATACGCAATAGCATCTTGAGCATATTCATGCATATGACGGGGACTGCCAGCATATGACGAAGGTAAAATTGTTAATCTTCCAACGTTTGTGGTATCACCGTCATTTATAACTGCATCTCGCAAATGAATGTATTGTTCAGAGCGGAGCTTGGTCTGATTCAGGCGGATATATAGCAAACGTTCTGATTCAATTTTAGCATACATATCCACGACAAATTGGTGAAACAATTCACGGCATTTTAAAATATAATTTTCTTCATCCTGCCGAATCATTAGTCTATAGGAATAATAATGCATTGCACTGCATTTCTTATTCATTTCTTTGTTAGTGGCTGGATTCATCAATTTAATATTAAAGTGATAGCCGTCGGCTCCATCCCAAAAAATGATAGGATATTGTAGGGCATCGTAGCATCGATGAGTTTCAGCAATTCTTAACAACTGAGCGTTTCGCTTATGTAGAATAATATCTCGAGGTAAAAACTGATCACCGACCATAACGATTGCCACTTCGTCGATAGTCGGAGCATTGTATCTACGCACATGTTGGCCAGGAGGCGTTTTGTCAGCGGAAATAACAATTTTATGAGTATCAGTAGGCATCAAATCGATGGCTGTTTTGAACAGACGCACTAACTTATTATTTTCGTGGAAAAGATGTTGCAATTGGGAAACGATTGTCCTTTCAACGTTGGGAGAAATTCCGCAACGTGCATTCAATTCAGAATTTCTATCACTGATGAAGTACAATTGTAAAAATTTATGATTCTCGCCTGAGAATGGTAGAAGGGACCCTGCTTTATGATAAATTTGCCCTTTTACTTTGAAAGTAGACATAAATTGATCTGGATTTTCGATATGGGCTCCAAACGACGTCATTTGGAAACATGAGTTGTATTGTCTGATTTTTGACAAAAAACGCTTAGATTCTGACGTAGTTCCTGTAAGGAAAGTCTTCAATGGCTCTGGTGGTGCAGCCAATAGAGGAAGTTTAACTTTTCCTGAGGCGCAACACATTCCCATTGTTTCACCATTGAATTTCAAGGCCTTGCAATAGGGACAAATTTTAGACATTGTCCCGATTTGAACACATCTACTCAAGCTATAATCATCGACTGGGTTGTACCTGAATGCCAGGCGATAACTTTCAGATTGCTCTGATTCCTCGGCACGCTTTCTTTTCTTACTTTCTCTATCAGCAGCAAGCCTGTTTCCCTGCTGGTCTTTTGATTCCTCGGCACGCCTTCTTTTTTCACTTTCTCTTTTAGCAGCAAGTCTGCTTCTGCGTTGCTCTGGTAGTTCCTCGGCATGCTTTCTGTTCTTTCTTTCTCTATCAGCAGCAAGCCTGTTTCCCTGCTGGTCTTTTGATTCCTTGGCACGCCTTCTTTTTTCACTTTCTCTTTTAGCAGCAAGTCTGCTTCTGCGTTGCTCTGGTAGTTCCTCGGCATGCTTTCTGTTCTTTCTTTCTCTATCAGCCTCAAGCCTGTTTCCCTGCTGGTCTTTTGATTCCTCAGCACGCCTTCTTTTTTCCTCGGCACGCCTTCTTTTTTCACTTTCTCTTTTAGCAGCAAGTCTGCTTTCGCGTTGCTCTGGTAGTTCCTCGGCACGCTTTCTTTTCTGACTTTCTCTATCAGCAGCAAGTTTTTTGGCATAGACTCTTTGAGCATCTTCATCAGTCATTGTAAACTTAAACATTAATAGAATTCTACGCGAACATATGTCTTATATAACTTGAATGACGTCACCTTCAAAGCAAAAATGATGGCAACTAATTTCATGACGTCAGCCGAAACATGACGTCACCTGATCCACGATCCACAGATCCACAGACAACTTATTTTTATATATATAGATATATATATATATATATATATATATATATATATATATATATATATATATATATATATATATATATATATATATATATATATATATATATATATATATATATACTAGCTGTTGGGGTGGCGCTTCGCGCCACCCCAACACCTAGTTGGTGGGGGCGCTTCGCGCCCCCCCCCCAAGCCCCCCCGCGCGCGTAAGTCGTTACGCGCCATAATAGTTACGCGCCATTGTAGTTGTGTCCCTATGTCCCACCTGTGAATATAGATAGATTATATATATATATAATATATATATATATATATATATATATATATATATATATATATATATATATATATATATATATATATATATATATATATATATATATATATATGGTTTTAACTACGTAAAACTTGCGAATATACAACATTCTTTGCTGTCCCATTGTCTTTGCATATAAATAGATTGTCAGGTTTACCGACTCTTGAACATGCAACATATAATGGTCCATGGGAAAACAATCTGTATTCAGATCTATACCTCATGATTCTAATGATTGCCCTTGAGCTTTGTTGATGGTGATTGCTAATCGACCATTCCCTGTCCCGGTGTCCCAGTCGTCATTTACATCCCCCTGTTTCCCCCGGTGTCCCCGTTGTAGTTGTGTCCCTGTGTCCCGGTCGTCATTTATATTCCCTGTGTCCCGGTCGTCATTTGTATCCCGGTGTCCCGGTCTGTATATACATTCGTTTTTTAGTTTTGTTTTTCTCCTTTATTTTTTTCCTTTTTTTTTCTTTTTTAGCTTATTTAGATTTTTAGATTTTTTAGTTTTTTTATTAGTTTTTAGTTTTTTTTTCTTTTTAGTTTTTTTGTCCCGGTCGTCATTTATATCCCCCTGTTTCCCCCGGTGTCCCCGTTGTAGTTGTGTCCCTGTGTCCCGGTCGTCATTTATATTCCCTGTGTCCCGGTCGTCATTTGTATCCCGGTGTACCGGTCTGTATATACATTCGTTTTTTAGTTTTGTTTTTCTCCTTTATTTTTTTCCTTTTTTTTTCTTTTTTAGTTTATTTAGATTTTTAGATTTTTTAGTTTTTTTATTAGTTTTTAGTTTTTTTTTTCTTTTTAGTTTTTTTGTAGTTTTTAACTGCTTTTTAGTTTTGTTAATTTTTTTTTTTACTTATGTCCTGGTCGTCATTTATACTCCCTGTGTCCCGGTGCTTTGTTGACTGCTAATCGAACATTCCTTTTGTCCTGGTCGCTTTCTCTTTGAGTGTCGTCATTTATTTTTTTCTTTTTTAGTTCTTTTAGTTTTTACCTCTTTAGTTTTTTTTAGTTTTTTAGATGAAAATTTTTTTTAGTTTTTTCCTTTTTTTCTTTTTAGTTTTTTATTGGTTTTTACCTTTATGTTAGCCTATTTTTCAGTTTTTTCCTTTTTTTTTTAGTTTTTTTTATTTTTTATTTTTTTTAGTTTTTTACCTTTTTTTAGTTTTTTTAGTTTTTTTAGTTTTTTTAGTTTTTTAGCTTTTTTACTTTTTTTATTAGTTTTTAGTTTTTTTGTAGTTTTTGCCTTTTTTTAGTTTTTTCAGTTTTTTTTTTAGTTTTTTATTGGTTTTTACCTTTATTTTAGCTTATTTTTCAGTTTTTTCCTTTTTTTTAGTTTTTTTTAGTTTTTAGTTTTTTTAGTTTTTTACCTTTTTTTAGTTTTTTTAGTTTTTTTAGTTTTTTAGCTTTTTTATTTTTTTTATTAGTTTTTAGTTTTTTTTGTAGTTTTTGTTTTTTTTTAGTTTTTTTAGTTTTTTAGCTTTTTTATTAGTTTTTAGTTTTTTTTGTAGTTTTTGCCTTTTTTTAGTTTTTTTAGTTATTAGTTTTTAGTTTTTTTTGTAGTTTTTGCCTTTTTTTAGTTTTTTCAGTTTTGACGTCACCTGATCCAGTATTTTCAGGTGACGTCACCTGATCCACGATCCACAGATCCACAGACAACTTATTTTTATATATATAGATAGTTTTTTTTTTTACTTATGTCCTGGTCGTCATTTATACTCCCTGTGTCCCGGTGCTTTGTTGATTGCTAATCGAACATTCCTTTTGTCCTGGTCGCTTTCTCTTTGAGTTTCGTCATTTATTTTTTTCTTTTTTAGTTCTTTTAGTTTTTACCTTTTTTAGTTTTTTTTAGTTTTTTAGATGAAAATTTTTTTTAGTTTTTTCCTTTTTTTCTTTTTAGTTTTTTATAGGTTTTTACCTTTATTTTAGCTTATTTTTCAGTTTTTTCCTTTTTTATAGTTTTTTTTTATTTTTTATTTTTTTTAGTTTTTTACTTTTTTTAGTTTTTTTAGTTTTTTAGCTTTTTTACTTTTTTTATTAGTTTTTAGTTTTTTTTTGTAGTTTTTGCCTTTTTTTAGTTTTTTCAGTTTTTTTTTTAGTTTTTTATTGGTTTTTACCTTTATTTTAGCTTATTTTCAGTTTTTTCCTTTTTTTTTAGTTTTTAGTTTTTTTTCGTTTTTTACCTTTTTTTTAGTTTTTTTAGTTTTTTTAGTTTTTTAGCTTTTTTATTTTTTTTATTAGTTTTTAGTTTTTTTTGTAGTTTTTGCCTTTTTTTTAGTTTTTTTAGTTTTTTAGCTTTTTTATTAGTTTTTAGTTTTTTTTGTAGTTTTTGCCTTTTTTTAGTTTTTTTAGTTTTTTAGCTTTTTTATTTTTTTTATTAGTTTTTAGTTTTTTTTTGTAGTTTTTGCCTTTTTTTAGTTTTTTCAGTTTTGACGTCACCTGATCCAGTTTTTTCAGGTGACGTCACCTGATTTAGTTTTGTTTTTCTCCTTTATTTTTTTCCTTTTTTTTTCTTTTTTAGTTTATTTAGATTTTTAGATTTTTTAGTTTTTTTATTAGTTTTTAGTTTTTTTTCTTTTTAGTTTTTTTGTAGTTTTTACCTTCTTTTTAGTTTTGTTAATTTTTTTTTTTACTTGTGTCCTGGTCGTCATTTATACTCCCTGTGTCCCGGTGCTTTGTTGATTGCTAATCGAACATTCCTTTTGTCCTGGTCGCTTTCTCTTTGAGTGTCGTCATTTATTTTTTTCTTTTTTAGTTCTTTTAGTTTTTACCTTTTTTAGTTTTTTTTTAGTTTTTAGTTTTTTTAGTTTTTTACCTTTTTTTAGTTTTTTTAGTTTTTTAGCTTTTTTATTTTTTTTATTAGTTTTTAGTTTTTTTGTAGTTTTTGCCTTTTTTTTTAGTTTTTTGTCCTGGTCGCTTTCTCTTTGAGTGTCGTCATTTATTAGTTTTTTCCTTTTTTTTTTTAGTTTTTTATTGGTTTTTACCTTTATTTTAGCTTATTTTTCAGTTTTTTCCTTTTTTTTAGTTTTTTTTTATTTTTTATTTTTTTTAGTTTTTTACCTTTTTTTAGTTTTTTTAGTTTTTTTAGTTTTTTAGCTTTTTTACTTTTTTTATTAGTTTTTAGTTTTTTTTTGTAGTTTTTGCCTTTTTTTAGTTTTTTCAGTTTTTTTTTTAGTTTTTTATTGGTTTTTACCTTTATAGTTTTTTTAGTTTTTTAGCTTTTTTATTTTTTTTATTAGTTTTTAGTTTTTTTTGTAGTTTTTGCCTTTTTTTAGTTTTTTCAGTTTTGACGTCACCTAATCCAGTTTTTTCAGGTGACGTCACCTGACACATCCATCCACACATCCATCCACACATCCACAGACAGACAACTTATTTTTATATATATAGATAGATATATATATATATATATATATATATATATTTATTAACTCTATTGTTTATTAAAACAATAAAGAAATTTTTTAAGAGGGTGAAACTTGCTCAAAACTGCAATAAGAAATATCACAACTTAGGCCTACAGAAAAAAAAGTAACAGTTTTAAATTGTGACTCAAGCGGTTATAATGATTGTCAATCTTGCGGTGAAATTTTTAATCTTTGTTTTTGGTTTTTTTTTTATTTCGCTGTTTGACAAGACCATAGTTCAAATGAAACGAAAAGAGGTCATTTGAATTTTAAAACGACCTATATAGTCTTTTTTAAAGAATTAATCGGGAGCGGTAGTATTTACTGTATTTTATAAAAACTTGAATATAAAATGCAAATTTTTCATTACCTTCCCTACGCAAGTCTCTATAGCCTAAAATGGACGAAAAGAGGGGAAAACGACACAATAAAGTAAAAATAAATGCTAAAATCAAAAATAATGGCATTCTGCGGAGTGTCGTTCACCATTCACTACCTACCTTAAGCCACACTAGAGTGAGATGCCACGCACAATAAACATTACTAACATACGTTTTCAACATGACCAGGAGACATCTATTTTAAGGGGGTAAGGATTTAAAAACAAAGGATGAAGAAGAGCAGTAAAAAAAAAGAGAAAGAATCGCTTAGAAGTCAAAAAACTTTATTACAATTTGTTTGAAGACACCCAATGAGCAACTGGCTGACTCTGCCAGAATATTCCAGCCAGTAAAATCATTAGTTCAGCTATATGAAAAAAAAGTTATCGCAGAGGGAATTTACTTTCGAAAATTTCGCTAATTGTTAATAAGGAGATCCGATTCCAACTTCAATGCGAAAATCAATATGCTCTTTAATTATCTTTTTTATTATCCAGCTTTTCCAAAACATCATATCAGTTATCAAAACGGGCTCAAAGTCTCTATATTGGTGTATGAAATACCGATTCTGGGCGCTGGAAATACCGAAAACGAATAGGGTAGGAAATTGTAAAAGACTTCACATGACCCTGGGTGGGAAACTAATGGTTTAATACGAGTTTCAATCTATTTGAAACAAATCTTTGGAATTATCCGAGCTTTCAGGCGATGAAATCCTCCCAAATTAGACTCCTGTTTTAATTGGGGAATTGGTCACTCATTTTCGTAACTTCAATTACAAAGCATCAGATTTAGCTTCTTTAGACAAATACAATCCATGGCTCAGTTAAAAAGGCTAAAAAAAGAACTAATTACTTGTCCTTTCATTTAAGGTATTGGCGACGTTATGGGATATTGACACAATTGACGTAGAAGACTACATGTATATTTACATAAAAAGTACTATTGCTAGAGAGATGTGGGATCAAGCAACAGAACAGTTTATTTACGGAATTCATGACTTTGTTCTTGAATACTTGAAGCGAGAAGTACCTACAGAGGAGGTTAAAGTAAGTCAACGTAGTATAGTCGACCTAGTGAGAAGTGATATCTCTGTCATGTATCATTTTTCCTCGTCAACTTTCTGCGGGAGGGATAGTCTTAGAAACATGAAAAATCATCCATTCGATCTGAAATTGAAAGCTGAAAGTGTTTTTTTTCGATCTGAAAGTGTCAACCCACGTATTCCAAAGGTGAAGGGTCTGAAATTACATGACCCATTCTTCACAGATAAATTTTAGGAAAAGAGACATGCTGCATTTTGTTAGAAGTGAAATACTTCTAGTAACAGCTCACTGCAGCACTAAGCCGCCTGATGCCAATGCAGTCGCACATTCTCCTCCTTCCATCCTAATCTATTTAAAGCGCTCCTTACCTCTCCTCAAGAAATTCCAACATCCTTTAAATCCTGCCTTGCACTTTCTCCTTATCCCTTCAGAGATAATTTTCTTTTTATTTCGCCCTATATGGATGAAAACGTGTCCTGGTCATCTCGGCCTTTCCCTCATTATAACCCTAGAAATTGTGATTGAAGTACATTCAACGAACAGCTTTTTGTTTGAAATATGGTCAGTCGAACGGTTACTCACAGCTATCCTTAGACAGTTCCTCTGGAAAACATATCAAATCCTCCACGGTCATCCGAGGCGCCCACGTATCTGAACCATGACCACTGTCATTACTGGCTTCCAATAATCTAGTCTTGGTTCGTAGACTTGTCTTTGTATTCTTCCAAACTTGGTTCAAATGTGAAAAAGACTCCGGGCCTTGGCTATTCTACTTCTTGAATCTTCACTGCATACACCTTCTTTACTAATAATACTTTCCCTTGTAAGTGAAACTATCCACTTGATCAGTCTTTTCATTAACCAACATCACTTCTTTACGTTCATTTATTCCTTGTCTAAGCGACTTAGTCATCTTAACATTAATTTTCATGCTTTTTCTTGCACCCTAAACCCCATGTCTCGCGCAAAGAATTACAATATATGTGATTTGAGCTACATTACCCCTTTCACTCTCCTCCTTCCTATTCCGCTACAAACTTTTTCGCAGATAGCTAGGGACGTTGCATATTCTTTGAATGGAAATCATGCAAGGGTTTTCAATCTCAGTGCAAATATGAGCTCATTTCAAGCTCAAGACTGGTTCAACACTAAAACGAGTTTTTAAATAAAACTGTGTCGGACTCACAAAATTGAGTCGAGGCTCAGGTCACATAGATCTATTGTCTTCAAACCGAAAAAACAATAATAATATAGCACCAATAGCCGCTGGCTGTTTGTGCCCTCTCGGGCGTGGTATTTTGAGATAGGACTTGCCTGTCTTTTTTTCCATGTATGCCAAAGAGCCTTCCTTAGTAGGGTCAAGGTGAACACTATTGTTTCCCACATCCAGAGAACCCCACTCGTCAGCTTTAGACTGGCTTTGGTAATTAAAATTTGTTGTCGAGGGAGAGAGATAGGAAAGTCATTGACTACTCCCTGGCCATCAGTGACAAACGGCACTAGATTCTTAGAAACAGTACTAGCGAAACAACTTCTTTCTCCCACGTTGAATTAGACCTCTTGTGAAGTTTTCTGGTGATTAAACCGTGTTTCCTACGTCCAGGGGGATTGAATACTGGCTACAATTCATGCAGTGTTAGCAGCATATTGCCTAAAATGCCCTGCCTCATGGTCAGATACTGGCAAGATGACCAGTGGTTAGATGGTGACTGAGATTAGCACTAATAGATTCCTATTTGTTTCTGCTTTCCAAGAGAAGATTATCACTGCTATTTGTTTCTACTTACCAAGAGAAGATTATCGCTGCTATTTGTTTCTACTTACCAAGAGAAGATTATCACTGCTACTTGCTAAAACAAGCTAAATCCTGAATTAGTGTTAAAATGACTTCAAATTGCAAGAAAGTTCAATCTGAGTCATCGTCATAACCAACTAGTTTTTGGAATCTAGCCTTTTTCAACATACAGTTGGATTTGCTTTGGAGGGGTTTGGTGTTTGGAATGGGAGAGGGGCTTAACTTCAAAAAATATGCTAAATTTACGTGGGTTAAAGGGAAATGAACAAGAAATCATACTTATATCGAAAAAATCTCGATACTCTGGGAGGTGGTATATTATCCCAATACCCCTATTCATATGCAGCTCCTCATTGTTGTGGCTTGTGATGTTTCTACATAAGACGAACATTTATATGTGGAAGTTGCATACTTCTGAGATTACTTTTGCTGATATCACCTTAAAAGATTACAATTTTTTAAAGTTCTTGGAAGGTACTGGCCGCCGAGGAAAAAGTGGGGTAGAAATGCTACTTGGCGGTTTTCATGGCCTGATGAAACATGTTGATAGATTTGGCAGCTCTTGAATTCTGTCGAATTCTGCTACTGACAGCTTTGGAACTTTTTCCATACCTGGCTACAGGAGGTAAATGCATGGAGTTATTAAAATAACTTTAATGATTTTTAGTCAGAATTTCATGAAGAGAATTTTCGAATTCATGGAAGAAGTTATCACTTTTATGAGTTAAAACGAGTAATTGTTATTTAATGATCATGATCGATGGGTTAAGAACTTGAAACTTTTAGCTAGAATCACAAATAATTATTCCCACCTACTTGATCTGGAATGAATTGGAAAGCACTTGATGATTGTAATGGGCTAGTTGTCTGAACTCCGAAGCTTAGAAAGTAAGAAACGGGATTCTCAGAAAATTGAACTCAGAGAAGTAAAATGTATTACAAATATTCCACCTCTGTTAATAGTGCTTTTTAACTGGAAAGGAGAGTCCCTGTCCTATACAGTACCTGGCAATATCACTGTTAAAGCCGTTGACTACCTACTTTATCTAGGTCATCCCATTGGTTCTTCGCTACGTCGCATCAGGTCCCTGCTCCTGGACAATCTAACACAACCTATGTCTGCTTCTTGTGCATGGATTGTTGCAGCAAATTTCGATTCAAGCGCCTACTATTAGCTAGCCTTTTCAATGCCATAGCCCTCTCTCACATCCTGTATATTGTTCCATTTTGAAGCTGTTAACTAAAAGTGATTGCCTGAAAGTGTGGTCTGTTTCCTTTCGGCTCTCTATATATTTACTTTGATTAACACCTTGGCATCGGAATTCTCCATTGATCAGCAAAATTTAAACTCGCTGACTTTGATCTTATAATTTCTAAAATTCAATGCGAAGCATAACCGAAAACCCAATACTTTACAGAGTGATTGGTATCATGCTCTTACTCAATAGTGTTTAGTACTTCTTTATGTCTGTGTAATGGCCATATTTAGTTCAGTGATATTTAATTTGTTTTCTAATTTATGTTTCATATTGTTGTTGAATGTTGTTGCTGTTACGAAGAGTTAGTGTAGTAATTGGTTTCTTGGTCATCCGTTTTTTTACTGTTTTTTTTTCTCTACTCCGGCTTAGTATGTCATATGAATGGTCGGTGTTCAATAAAATACATAAATAAACAACACTGCCCATAGTGCAAAAAAAGCACAAAAAATTGACAGTGAAAAACCAAAACGATAAGTAATGTCAATACTAAAATAAGTTACAAATTAAGTGCAGGACAAAATTTTAGAAAAATATACTTTTAAAATCTGCAATTGAGGCATTCCTGTTAAATTCAGGTTGTAGCGAAATTTTAACAGTCAATTTAATAAAGATTACCAGACCATAATTGTGTTTCTGAACCATGCTCAAATTCCGAGGAAACATTTAAAATAAACATGGATATGTTTTTTTCACTGTTAGCTAAGATCTTCCAAAGTGGCAGGATGAAAGATAAATGAGATAAGAACTTTTGCATTACTCACTTTAAGAAGTGTTTTCTTATCAAAAATGGCAATTTTTCTTCTTTAAACGCTACTGGCCTCAAGTCCTGTTATTTGATTGTGATGACCGTTAAAAGGAATGGAATTTGGTTTTCTATGTTTTACAAACTTCGCAGAAACACATCGAACGTTGAATAACCCCATCTTTACTGAAATAAAGTGTTTAATTCATAATTTGTATTTAATGGAGCTTAAGTTTAAGGGCAGCAATAGTCTATAAACACTTCTCAGGCATTCAGTTAGAGCCTTTCTCCTCTTCGCAAAAGCTTCAGCATCAGATAAGGAAATACTATTTGTCCTCTTGGCCATAAAATGACTCAGTTAAGATCATTAGATCGTGTAGCTCTGACTGGCTTTGCCACATTGACTTTCACAAAATCTTTTCCTGAGAGAGTAGGATTCAACTACATAGACTATTTTCAACGGTTTATATATTGGCAGATCTATTCAACAACTCATCAATAAATTTAAATGATAAAAGTATATACAATATTTTCAGTCTATATATATTAAGCCTATATATATTCAGATATATATTCAAAACACTAAGAAACAAAGATAAAATATAAAATTAAATACAATCTAAAACCAAGAAATAAAAAAGAACAAAATTTGTATACTATATTTGGTTCAGTCTGTATATATTAAGTCTGTATATGTTATTTTAAGTCTATATATATAATAGACTTTCGCAAAATCTTTTCCTGAGAGAGTAGGATTCAAATACATAGACCATTTTCAATGGTCTTTTCATTTTATTTTAAATTTAAAATAGTTTCAATTTTCATTTTAAATTTAAGCGATAAAAGTATATACAATATTTTCAGTCTATATATATTCAGATATATATTCAAAACGCTAAGAAACAAAGATAAAATATCTAAAAACCAAGAAATAAAAAAAAAAACAATATTTGTATACTCCATTTGATTCAGTCTGTATATATTAAGTCTGTATATATTATTTTAAATCTATATATATACATATATATATATATATATATATATATATATATATATATATATATATATATATATATATATGTATATATATATATATATATATATATAAATATATATATATATAGATATATATAGATATATATAGATATATATATATATATATATATATATATATATATATATATATATATATATATATATATATATATATATATATATATATATATATATATATATATATATATACTAGCTGTTGGGGTGGTGCTTCGCGCCCCCCCCCAAGCCCCCACCGCGCGCGTAAGTCGTTACGCGCCATATTAGTTACGCGCCATTGTAGTTGTGTCCCTGTGTCCCATATATATATATATATATATATATATATATATATATATATATATATATATATATATATATATATATATATATATATATATATATATATATATATATATATATATATATATATATATATATATATATATATATATACTAGCTATTGGGGTGGTGCTTCGCGCCCCCCAAGCCCCCCCGCGCGCGTAAGTCGTTACGCGCGATATTAGTTACGCGCCATTGTAGTTGTGTCCCTGTGTCCTACCTGTGAATAGAGATAGATATATATATATATATATGTTTTTAACTACGTAAAACATGCGAATATACAACATTCTTCGCTGTCCCATTGTCTGTGCATATAAATAGATTGTCAGGTTTACTGACTCTTGAACATGCAACATATAATTGTCCATGGGAAAAACAATCCGTATTCAGATCTATACCTCATTATTCTAATGATGTGTCCCTGTGTCCCGGTCGTCATTTATATTCCCTGTGTCCCGGTCGTCATTTGTGTCCCGGTATCCCAGTTTGTAATTTCTCTTTGAGTGTCCCGGTCGTCATTTATAGTCCCTGTGTCCCGGTCGTCATTTGTGTCCCAATCTGTAATTACTATTCGAACAATCCCTGTGTCCCGGTCGTCATTTATATATCCCGCCTGTGCCCCCGGCGTCCCCGTTGTAGTTATGTCCCTATGTCTCGGTCGTCATTTATATTCCCTGTGTCCCGGTCGTGATTTGTGTCCGGGTGTCCCAGTCTGTAATTTCTCTTTGAGGTTCCCGGTCGTCATTTATATTCCCTGTGTCCCGGTATGTAATTTCATCAGTTGACAAACATGACGTCAGTCGACACACAAACATGACGTCACTCGACACACACACACAGACAACTTATTTTTATATATATATAGATATATTATATATATATTATAGACTTTCACAAATCTTGCCCTGATAGAGTAGAATTCAAATACATAGACCATTTTCAATGGTGTATATATAGACAGATGCCTGAACCAAGCGAGACTAGAGTGACATCTATAAACAGCACAAGCGATACATGAGTATTTGGAACAAAATGCGCTGAACATTCAATTTTGCCACTTAATTGAAACAAAACATGTGCCCCATATGTAGGAAAAACTGAGAAAGTTTCAACAGTCGAAAAAAAACTATCTTTTTGACTAATTAATGTGTATAATTGAGAATTTATTGGATTAGTAGGTCTATTCATTAGCTTATTTTCACTTACTTTATTGCAAGAGTATTAATGAAAATATGCTTTTGTCTGCAGTAGTAACTTACAATTTGAAATACAACTACAGCAATCAAAGAAAAGAGGTTTTACTGAATACAACCTAGCTTTTGACCTTTAGTAAACATTGCTCCTTTTCAAAAACACTTATCCGTGAGTTATACTAGATAATTGATGCTCTGCTCGTAAAATTGTGGCCCCTGATACCCAAATTATTTGCTTTAGGCTCGACGACAGGGTGTGTGGGGTTAACAATGGCTTTCATGTGTTTGGGTGTTCTCTTACTCAGTGCGCATTCACTGGGATAGTAAAACCAAAGAGAGAGAAAAATCTCAAGATGAAGGAAACAAACGGAACTGCGGCCAGTGGAAGAAAAAGACAAACTAAAACGATGCGGATATCTCGCCTGTGCAAAACAAGGCGTCTTTAACGCTAAGAAACAAAGATAAAATATAAAATTAAATAAAATCTAAAACCAAGAAATAAAAAAACAAGATTTATATATACAGTTGTTGTTTCTGTGATTGAGGACATCATAAGCTAAAGTTGATTCAGTGTTCTCGTTGAAGCAACTCTATTTAGCTTCTGCGGTGCTCAATCCCAGTAGCAACATTTGTATAATATATAAATGTTGTTTTTGTTTTTTTATTTCTTGGTTTTCAATTTTATTGAATTTTATATTTTATCTTTGTTTCTTGGTGTTGAAGACGCCTTGTTTTATACAGGCAAAATATCCGCGTCGTTTTAGTTAGTCTTTTCCTTCTACTGGCTGTAGTCCCGTTTGTTTTCTTTATCTTGAGATTTACCCCACTCTTTTTTTTGTCATAACTGACCAGTGCAGATTTAGATCATTCATACAGCTAGGCTAGTAAGAGCTTCCTGTTGTTTCATGTTTAAATACGAACATGAAAACGTGTATACAATCAGGTATTTCATTTTGTTTAGTCTTATCAAAAACTAGCTGTTGGGGTGGCGCTTCGCACCACCCCAAAACCCCCCAAGCCCCCCCGCGCGCGTAAGTCGTTACGTGCCATATTAGTTACGCGCCCTTCTAGTTGTGTCCCTGTGTCCCACCTGTGAATATATATATATATATATATATATTATATGTTTTTAACTACACAAAACTTGCGAATATACAACATTCTTCGCTGTCCCATTGTCTGCATATAAATAGATTATCAGGTTTACCGACTCTTGAACATGCAACATATAATTGTCCATGGGAAAAACAATCCGTATTCAGATCTATACCTCATTATTCTAATGATTGCCCTTGAGCTTTGTTGATGGTGATTGCTAATCGAACATTCTCTGTGGCCCCGTCGTCATTTATATTTCCCCCCTGTGCCCCCTGGCGTCCCCGTTGTAGTTGTGTCCCTGTGTCCCGGTCGTCATGTATATTCCCTGTGTCCCGGTCGTCACTAGTGTCCCGGTGTCCCAGTCTGTAATTTCTCTTTGAGTGTCCCGGTCGTCATTTATATTCCCTGTGTCCCGGTCGTCATTTGTGTCCTAGTGTCCCGGTCTGTAATTTCTTTTTGAGTGTCCCGGTCGTCATTTATATTCCCTGTGTCCCGGTCGTCATTTGTGTCCCGGTTGTCCATGGGAAAAACAATCCGTATTCAGATCTATACCTCATTATTCTAATGATTGGCCTTGAGCTTTGTTGATGGTGATTGCTAATCGAACATTCCCTGTGTCCCGGTCGTCATTTATCCCCCCTGTAGCCCCCGGTAGATAGATGCATATAGATAGATAGATAGTTTATTTTAGCCCACCATCAGAACAACAACATGGCGGAGTATAAAGAAAAAAAATAAAAAGGAAAAGGAAAAGGGCGAAAAACAATACTTCAAGATTAAACGATTAGATTACATTCACTATATACATTCATAGCTCATATATGACGTGCAACGGCAGGAAATCATAAAGGTGCTTAAGGGCACCTTTTCTAGCATTAGTTTCCTGTTCTGCCACAGCGTCACGGGGATCTGGAATTTGATACTTATTCAAAAGGAATGAGTTTCTCTCGAATAGCGGTATGCGTATCAAAAACTTCAAATATCTACAAAATGAGGACCTAACTTTTAGTCTCTCTGTTGTCCCCGTGTCCCGGTCGTCATTTATATTCCCTGTGTCCCGGTCGTTATTTGTGTCCCGGTGTCCCAGTCTGTAATTTCTCCTTGAATGTCCCGGTCGTCATTTATATTACCTGTGACCTGGTGTTCCGGTCGTCATTTGCGTCCCCGTGTCCCGCTCTGTAATTTCGTCAGTCGACAAACATGACGTGAGTCGACAAACAACTTCATAACGGCATAATGCTCAATCCTTATAATGACGTCAGTCGACACACAAACATGACGTTAGTCAACAGACAAACAACTTATCTTCTATATATATCTATATATCTTCTATATATACAAAAATAAGTTGTTTGTTTGTGTGTCTGTCGACTGACGTCATGTTTGTTTGTCGACTGACGTCATTATGAGGATTGAGCATTATTCTGTCATGAAGTTGTTTGTCGACTGACGTAATTACAGACCGGGACACAAATGACGACCGGGACACCAGGACAGGGAATATAAATGACGACCGGGATACTCAAAGAGAAATTACAGACCGGGACACAAATGACGACCGAGACACAGGAAATATAAATGACGAGCGGGACACAGGGACACAAATACAACGGGGACGCCGGGGGGCACAGGGGGGATATATAAATGACGACGGGGACACTGGGAATGTTCGATTAGCAATCACCATCAACAAAGCTCAAGGGCAAACATTAGAATTATGAAGTATAGATCTGAATACGGATTGTTTTTCCCATGGACAATTATATGTTGCATGTTCAAGAGTCAGTAAACCTGACAATCTATTTATATGCACAGAATGGGGCAGCGAAGAATGTTGTATATTCGCAAGTTTTCCATAGTTAAAAACATATATATATCTATCTATATTCACAAGTGGGACACAGGGACACAACTACAATGGCGCGTAACTAATATCGCGCGTGACGGCTTACGCGCGCGGGGGGGTTTTGGGGGGCGTGAAGCGCCCCAACTAACTAGTTGTTGGGGTGGCGCGAAGCGCCACCCCAACATCTAGTTCTATATATATAAAAATAAGCTGTTTGTTTGTGTGTCTTTTGACTGACGTCATGTTTGTGTGTCGACTGATGTCATGTTTGTCGACTGACGTCATTGTAAGGATTGAGCTGTATGTCGTCATGAAGTTGTTTGTCGTCATGTTTGTTATGACGAGGTATATGACGTCATTATAAGTATTTAAGAAGATCGTTCAAAAAGAAATTTTTAATTGTAAAATGACTGAAGAACCTACAATGGCAGCAGCCGAGGAAGCTGCTCAAAGAGTCTTTGCCAAAAGACTTGCGGCTAATAGAGAAAGTATGAAAAGAAAGCGTGCCGAGGAGTCACAACAACATTGCGAAAACAGGCTTAACTGTAAACGGTACTATACATGACACTTACCGTAGTGCATTTCAAGATCTGAATTTATTGGAGAATGACCGACACTGGGATAACTGCATCAATGACGCCTGGGAAACGTCAACTCCAAGTCAAATTCGTGCATTGTTTGGAATCATAATAACAACTTGCTCTCCTTCAGCTCCTACAGAGTTATGGGAAAAATATAAATCGAAAATTTCCGAAGATATACTCCATCGAAAACGGTTAGAGACGTCAGATATGACTTTTGATTTTACATCAGAAATTTATAACTACACTTTAGTTATTATTGAAGATTTGTGCGTATGTATGGCAAACAAACTTCTTTAGGATTTGGGAATGCCTTCACCTAGTCGTACCGCTGTTGTTTCGACATGTGTAGAATTGGATCGTGAACAAAGTTACAGCACGAGTGATCTATTGTCGTATGTACAAAATAACATTTCTAAGTTAACGTCGGAGCAAAAAGACATTTATGATACGATAATGGATTGTGTCGATAACAACGTTGGAGAAATCTTCTTTTTGGATGCGCCAGGAGGTACTGGTAAAACATTTGTGATAAAACTGATTCTGGCATCAATTCGATCAAAAAATGATATAGCGTTGGCAATTGCGTCGTCCGGAATAGCCGCAACGTTGCTGCCTGGTGGAAGAACTGCTCATTCCGCTTTGAAATTGCCTCTGAATTTGCATTGTACAGAAACTCCCACGTGCAATATTTCCAAATCATCTGGGATGGATAAAGTATTGCAGCAATGCAAACTTATTATTTGGGACGGGTGCACAATGGCACACAAAAAATCGCTCGAGGCTCTGGATCAATCTTTGAGAGATTTGCGAGGGAATTCGAAACCCTTTGGCAGCACATTAGTATTGCATGCGGGAGATTTCAGGCAAACATTACCTATAATACCTAGATCAACCACTGCAGACGAAATGAATGCTTGCCTGAAAAATTCTCATTTATGGGCACACGTAAAGACATTAAAATTAACTACAAATATGCGTGTCCGATTGCAAAACGATGACTCTGGTCTAACATTTTCATATCAATTGCTGGCAATTGGAAACGGAAAGCTCCCAGTAGACTCAATTTCAGGACGTATACAGTGAACGAGCGATTCTGGCAGCCAAAAATATAGACGTCCACGAAATCAACAATATTGTTTTGACCAAGATTCGAGACCAGGCAGTCCTTTACAAGTCAGTCGACACAGTTCTGGAACCAATTGAAGCGTTTAATTATCCATCTGAATTTTTAAATTCCTTGGATCTCCCAGGGTTTCCACCACACATGCTACAATTAAAAATAGGCTTACCAATAATATTGTTACGAAATATCAACCCACCAAAGCTTTGCAATGGCACGCGACTTGCCGTAAAAAAACAATGCAAAACGTAATAGAGGCAACAATCTTGACAGGGCCTTTTGAGGGTGAGGCTGTTCTTATTCCTCGCATTCTCATGATTCCAACGGATCTGCCTTTTCAATTTAAAAGATTGCTATTCCCAATTCGATTAGCATTTGCAATCACCATCAACAAAGCTCAAGGGCAATTATTAGAAAAATGCGGTATAGATCTTAATACAGATTGTTTTTCCCATGGATAACTGTACGTTGCATGTTCGAGGGTCGGTAAACCTGACAATCTATTTATATGCACCGACAATGGGACAGCGAAGAATGTTGTATATTCGCAAGTTTTACGCAGTTAATTTGTATTGTATCTATCATGGGAAAGCCAAGAATATTGTATATTCGCAAGTTTTACGTAGTTAAAAACATATATATATATATATATATATATATATATATATATATATATATATATATATATACATATATATATACATATATATATACATATATATATATATATACTAGCTGTTGGGGTGGCGCTTCGCGCCACCCCAACACCTAGTTGGTGGGGGCGCTTCGCGCCCCCCCAAGCCCCCCCGCGCGCGTAAGTCGTTACGCGCCATAATAGTTACGCGCCATTGTAGTTGTGTCCCTATGTCCCACCTGTGAATATAGATAGATATATATATATATATATATATAAATATATATATATATATATATATATATATACATATATATATATATATATATATATATATATATATATATATATATATATATATATATATATATATATATATATATATATATATATATATATATATATATATATATATATATATATATATATATATATATATATGGTTTTAACTACGTAAAACTTGCGAATATACAACATTCTTTGCTGTCCCATTGTCTTTGCATATAAATAGATTGTCTGGTTTACCGACTCTTGAACATGCAACATATAATGGTCCATGGGAAAACAATCTGTATTCAGATCTATACCTCATGATTCTAATGATTGCCCTTGAGCTTTGTTGATGGTGATTGCTAATCGACCATTCCCTGTCCCGGTGTCCCGGTCGTCATTTATATCCCCCTGTTTCCCCCGGTGTCCCCGTTGTAGTTGTGTCCCTGTGTCCCGGTCGTCATTTATATTCCCTGTGTCCCGGTCGTCATTTGTATCCCGGTGTCCCGGTCTGTATATACATTCGTTTTTTAGTTTTGTTTTTCTCCTTTATTTTTTTCCTTTTTTTTTTCTTTTTTAGTTTATTTAGATTTTTAGATTTTTTAGTTTTTTTATTAGTTTTTAGTTTTTTTTCTTTTTAGTTTTTTTGTAGTTTTTACCTTCTTTTTAGTTTTGTTAGTTTTTTTTTTACTTATGTCCTGGTCGTCATTTATACTCCCTGTGTCCCGGTGCTTTGTTGATTGCTAATCGAACATTCCTTTTGTCCTGGTCGCTTTCTCTTTGAGTGTCGTCATTTATTTTTTTCTTTTTTAGTTCTTTTAGTTTTTACCTTTTTTAGTTTTTTTTAGTTTTTTAGATGAAAATTTTTTTTAGTTTTTTATTGGTTTTTACCTTTATTTTAGCTTATTTTTCAGTTTTTTCCTTTTTTTTAGTTTTTTTTTATTTTTTATTTTTTTTTAGTTTTTTACCTTTTTTTAGTTTTTTTAGTTTTTTTAGTTTTTTAGCTTTTTTACTTTTTTTATTAGTTTTTAGTTTTTTTTGTAGTTTTTGCCTTTTTTTAGTTTTTTCAGTTTTTTTTTAGTTTTTTATTGGAGTTTTTGCCTTTTTTTTAGTTTTTTTAGTTTTTTAGCTTTTTTATTATTTTTTAGTTTTTTTTGTAGTTTTTGCCTTTTTTTAGTTTTTTTAGTTTTTTAGCTTTTTTATTTTTTTATTAGTTTTTAGTTTTTTTGTAGTTAGTTTTTTTAGTTTTTTACCTTTTTTTAGTTTTTTTAGTTTTTTTAGTTTTTTAGCTTTTTTATTTTTTTTATTAGTTTTTAGTTTTTTTTGTAGTTTTTGCCTTTTTTTAGTTTTTTTAGTTTTTTAGCTTTTTTATTAGTTTTTAGTTTTTTTTTGTAGTTTTTGCCTTTTTTTAGTTTTTTTAGTTTTTTAGCTTTTTTATTTTTTTTATTAGTTTTTAGTTTTTTTTGTAGTTTTGCCTTTTTTTAGTTTTTTCAGTTTTGACGTCACCTGATCCACGATCCACAGATCCACAGACAACTTATTTTTATATATATATATATATATATATATATATATATAATATATATATATATATATATATATATATATATATATATATATATATATATATATATATATATATATATATATATATATATATATATACTAGCTGTTGGGGTGGCGCTTCGCGCCACCCCAACACCTAGTTGGTGGGGGCGCTTCGCGCCCCCCCCAAGCCCCCCCGCGCGCGTAAGTCGTTACGCGCCATATTAGTTACGCGCCATATTAGTTACGCGCCATTGTAGTTGTGTCCCTGTGTCCCACCTGTGAATATAGATAGATTTATATATGTGTTTCAAACTACGTAAAAATTGCGAATATACAACATTCTTGGCTTTCCCATTGTCTGTCCATATACAAAGCCGTATGTACTAATAATGACGTCATATGCAAACGTTCTTTTTACAAACAAACAAACATGCATACACACAACTCGTTTTTATATAGATAGATAGATAGATAGATACAATACAAATTAACTACGTAAAACTTGTGAATATACAACAGTCTGTTCCGAAATACAACTAACTTCGTAAAACTTGAGAATATACAACATTCTTCGCTGTCCAATTCTCGCTGCATATAAATAGATTGTCAGGTTTACCGACCCTCGAACATGCAACGTACAATTGTCCATGGGAAAAACAATCAGTATTAAGATCAATACCACATTTTTCTAATGATTGACCTTGAGCTTTGTTAATGGTGATTGCAAATGCTAATCGAATTGGGAATTGCAATCTTTTAAATTGAAAAGGCAGATCTGTTGGAATCATGGGAATGCGAGGAATAAGAACAGCCTCACCCTCAAAAGGCCCTGTCAGGATTGTGGCCTCTATTAGGTTTTCCATTGTTTTTTTTACGGCAAGTCGAGTGCCATTGCAAAGCTTTGGTGGGTTTATGTTACGTAACAATATTATTGGTACGCCTATTTTTAGTTGTAGCACGTGTGGTGGAAACCCTGAAAGATCTATGGAATTTAAAAATTCAGATGGATAATTAACCGCTTCATTTGGTTCCAAAACTGTGTCGACTGACTTGTAAAGGACTGCCTGGTCTTGAATCTTGGTCAAAACAATATTGTTGATTTCGTGGACGTCTATATTGTTTTAGCAGCAAGTCTGCTTCTGCGTTGCTCTGGTAGTTCCTCGGCATGCTTTCTTTTTTCACTTTCTCTTTTAGCAGCAAGTCTGCTTTCGCGTTGCTCTGGTAGTTCCTCGGCATGCTTTCTTTTTTCACATTCTCTTTTAGCAGCAAGTCTGCTTCTGCGTTGCTCTGGTAGTTCCTCGGCATGCTTTCTTTTTTCACATTCTCTTTTAGCAGCAAGTCTGCTTCTGCGTTGCTCTGGTAGTTCCTCGGCATGCTTTCTTTTTTCACTTTCTCTTTTAGCAGCAAGTCTGCTTTCGCGTTGCTCTGGTAGTTCCTCGGCATGCTTTCTTTTTTCACATTCTCTTTTAGCAGCAAGTCTGCTTCTGCGTTGCTCTGGTAGTTCCTCGGCATGCTTTCTTTTTTCACATTCTCTTTTAGCAGCAAGTCTGCTTCTGCGTTGCTCTGGTAGTTCCTCGGCATGCTTTCTTTTTTCACTTTCTCTTTTAGCAGCAAGTCTGCTTTCGCGTTGCTCTGGTAGTTCCTCGGCACGCTTTCTTTTCTGACTTTCTCTATCACCAGCAAGTTTTCTGGCATAGACTCTTTGAGCATCTTCATCAGTCATTATAAACTTAAGCATTAATAGAATTCTACACGAACATCCGTCTTATATAACTTGAATGACGTCACGCCTTCAAAGCAAAAATGATGCCTTCAAAGCAAAAATGATGGCAGCTAATTTCATGACGTCAGCCGAAACATGACGGCGAACATATGTCTTATATAACTTGAATGACGTCACCTTCAAAGCAAAAATGACGGCAA
>NC_088864.1:21194993-21218528 GCF_032884065.1 Artemia franciscana
CCATTGTAGTTGTGTCCCTATGTCCCACCTTTGAATATAGATAGATATATATATATATATATATATATATATATATATATATATATATATATATATGTGTTTTTAACTACGTAAAACTAGCGAATATACAACATTCTTTGCTGTCCCATTGTCTGTGCATATAAATAGATTGTCAGGTTTACCGACTCTTGAACATGCAACATATAATGGTCCATGGGAAAACAATCCGTATTCAGATCTATACCTCATGATTCTAATGATTGCCCTTGAGCTTTGTTGATGGTGATTGCTAATCGACCATTCCCTGAGTCACCATCGTCATTTATATATCCCCCTGTGCACCCCGGCGTCCCCTTTGTAGTTATGTCCCTGTGTCCCGGTCGTCATTTATATTCCCTGTGTCCCGGTCGTCATTTGTGTCCCGGTGTTCCAGTCTGTGATTTCTCTTTGAGTGTCCCGGGCGTCATTTATATTCCTTGTGTCCCGGTGTCCCGGTCGTCATTTATATCCCCCTGTGCCCCCCGGCGTCCCCATTGTAGTTGTGTCCCTGTGTCCCGGTCGTCATTTATATTCCCTGTGTCCCGGTCGTCATTTGTATCCCGGTGTCCCGGTCTGTATATACATTCGTTTTTTAGTTTTGTTTTTCTCCTTTATTTTTTCCTTTTTTCTTTTTTTTCTTTTTTAGTTTATTTAGATTTTTAGATTTTTTAGTTTTTTTATTAGTTTTTAGTTTTTTTGTAGTTTTTACCATTTTTTTTTAGTTTTTTTAGTTTTTTTTTTTACTTATGTCCTGGTCGTCATTTATACTCCCTGTGTCCCGGTCGTCATTTGTGTCTCGGTGCTTTGTTGATTGCTAATTTATATTATATTTATATTTATATTTTTTATATTTATTAATATTTTTTTAGTTTTCTTTTTCTCTTATTTTTCAGTTTTTTCCTTTTTTTAGTTTTTTCTTTTTTAGTTTTTAGTTTTTTTTTGTTTTTTACCTTTTTTTAGTTTTTTTAGTTTTTTTAGTTTTTTAGCTTTTTTAGTTTTTTTATTAGTTTTTAGTTTTTTTTTTAGTTTTTGCCTTTTTTTAGTTTTTTTCAGTTTTTTTTAGTTTTTAGTTTTTTACCTTTTTTTAGTTTTTTTTAGTTTTTTAGCTTTTTTAGTTTTTTTTCTTTTTAGTTTTTTTTGTAGTTTTTACCTTTTTTAGTTTTTTTTCTTCTTTTGTATTAGTGTGAAATAATTCAGACGTCATATGCGGACAAACACGACGTCACTCGACAGACAGACAGACAGACATAACCCACAAACAACTTATTTTTATATATATTTATTCATATTTTTTTAGTTTTCTTTTTCTCTTTTATTTTTCAGTTTTTTCCTTTTTTTTAGTTTTTTTCTTTTTTAGTTTTTAGTTTTTTTTAGTTTTTTACCTTTTTTTAGTTTTTTTTTAGTTTTTTTTAGTTTTTTAGCTTTTTTAGTTTTTTTATTAGTTTTTATTTTTTTTGTAGTTTTTGCCTTTTTTTATTTTTTTCAGTTTTTTTTTAGTTATTAGATTTTTACCTTTTTTTAGTTTTTTTTAGTTTTTTAGCTTTTTTAGTTTTTTTTTCTTTTTAGTTTTTTTTGTAGTTTTTACCTTTTTTAGTTTTTTTCTTCTTTTGTATTAGTGTGAAATAATTCAGACGTCATATGCGAACAAACATGACGTCACCTGATCCACAGATCCACACACAGACAACTTATTTTTATATATATAGATATATATATATATATATATATATATATATATATATATATATATATATATATAACAATAAAAAGGTTTCATCCCTATTTTGAACTGTTTTACTTTCATCTGAATACGGATTGTTTTTCCCATGGACAATTATATGTTGCATGTTCAAGAGTCGGTAAACCTGACAATCCCGGGACACAAATGACGACCGGGACACAGGGAATATAAATGACGACTGGGACACTCAAAGAGAAATTACAGACCGGGACACCGGTACACAAATGACGACCGGGACACAGGGAATATAAATGATGACCAGGACAATCAAAGAGAAATTACAGACTGGGACACCGGGACACAAATGACGACCGGGACACAGGGAACTTGACGACCGGGACACAGGAACACAACTACAACGGGGACGCCGGGGACACAGAGGGATATATAAATGACGACAGGGACAGAGGGAATGTTCGATTAGCAATCACCATCAACAAAGCTCAAGGGCAATCATTAGAATACTGAGGTATAGATCTGAATACGGATTGTTTTTCCCATGGACGATTATATGTTGCATGTTCAAGAGTCGGTAAACCTGACAATCTATTTATATGCTCAGACAATGGAACAGCGAAGAATGTTGTATATTCGCAAGTTTTACGTAGTTAAAAACACACATATATATATATATATATATATATATATATATATATATATATATATATATATATATATATATATATATATATATATATATATATATATATATATGTATCTATATTCACAGGTGGGACACAGGGACACAACTACAATGGCGCGTAGCTAATATGGCGCGTAACGACTTACGCGTGTGGGGGGCTTGGGGGGACGCGAAGTGCCCCCACCAACTAGGTGTTGGGGTGGTGCGAAGCGCCACCCCAACAGCTAGTTTTTATATATATATAGATTACGTTGATTTACCTGCACTATTCTGTTTTTTTGTTTTCTTAGCCATGAGCAAGCCAACAATGACATTATTAGAAAGTTGTGTCAACAAAAAATGTATCTGCATGAAGTGTGTTTAATATATGTTTATATTCACTGTTATTAATTTGTAGGTACTACATCGAAAAATTATCGAACGATATCAAGAGGGACATAGGCCATATTATGAATTTCCGGATGACAACTATATTTACTACTTCATTGGCTACCATTTGGATCGCAGTGGCGAAACCGAACTATTTCCGGATGTATATCTGGATATTAGATTTATAGCAGCTAAGCTTCGAGCAACCGGACCGGGTGATTTACTCAATGATATGTGCAAATACGAACGATACATCAGTGTAAGTTCAGTTTTAGGCTGTTTTTACACTGAAATATACCCCTTTTTCAGCTGATTAGCATCCCCCTTATTAATCTATGCCACTACACCCTTTGAAGAGAAAGTCTATATTTTCCTATAAAATTTCATTGAACTTTTTTTTTTTTTTTTTTTTTTTTTTTTTTTTTTTTTTTTTTTTTTTTTTATCAAAATCTAAAAACTCTGCATTTATGTATGAAAAATATAAAAATACGGATTCGATCTTACTTACCAAACACTGTTCACAAAAAGTTTATATTGGAAGTTTTTGAAAATCAGTATAAAAAGAAATTTGAACATTCGTAGTTTTATTATCAAAAAATGCTGTTTAGTATGTCCATTATTTTTCATTACATTCAAAGTGAAAGTGCCGTCTAGGGATATTTTTTTCAAGTCTTAGTAATAATTATTTCGAAAATATTAATCTGGCATTTGAGCTGCTTGGGGCTGACGTAATGGGGAACGCTCGTCAAAATTCTCATTCAAAACTTTTGTTTTTGCCTTCCTCTCAGGTATAGTTAAATAAAGTAAGTATTTTTTTTTTTTTAGCCCACTCTGAGACGCCTTTTTTTTTATTTCGATTTTGCAGGATACATTGTAGGACCGTTCTCTATGAACGGCTTCTGTACATCTGGGGGACACCTAAGCTGACTAAGTGTTCTCGATGATACTTACGGCGATTGATGATGCAAAGGGTCTCAAATACCGAGTGGAGTTGAGTCAGTCCTTTCATTTAAAGACGATTTTGGTGTGCCATCACCGAGCTTTCCCCCTGAAAACAATCTTAAACTGTTCTTCCTTAAAAAAAAAGTATCATATCTTCTCCTTCTTTCTTCAGTGCACATGCTTTCTATTACTACCCGCAATTGTGCTGTTCCCTAAAATACCCTAAATTTGCCCTTACTTCTGAGTCCCGAGTTCTTTATTTAACAGTAAATTTTATCTACAAAAAAAACTACTTCAACACAATCTCCTCCATAAGGCTGCATGGCCGGGAAAGAACAGGGAAGAAAAAATACCAACACAAAAAAATATAAACAAAATCCCAAAAAATCCAGGCGCCCACCTTAATAATCCCCAAAATGACAAGCTATGCCGGGGGTAGCGCATGATTTCACCTACTCAATTAAATATCCAATACAATCCAGAGGCATCAACTCCAAGGGAAATCAGGAAAAAACTTATTTACTTGCTAGAAATTCTCCAACATAATTTTTGAACATACCAAACGAGTGGCAGCTTCGTGCAAACTCTGAGAGCGTGCTCCAGATCTTGTTGGAAGCTGTCAGAGGGTTGAAGTCAGACCTCACTGATGGAGTGTGAAGAACCTGTAAACTGTTGGAAGTGCGGAGATGATAAGTCAATTGATCACAAACAAAAGATATATTATTACATATGACAGCAGGGAGATGGCCGTGCAACTGAAAAAAAAAATGAAAAAAGAACAAGAAAGAAAATAGAGATTTCAAATCAAGCACGGGTTTAAGAGAAGATCGGTTAGTTTCCTGAATAAGATTCCTTGTTTTATCATAAAGTTTTGAAAGTGGCTTCAGAGAAGAGGGAAAAGTTGACATCCAAATAACAGAACAATATGATTCATAAGACTTAACTAGGCTGCAGAAGAAGATTCTATGAATCGACCCTGGAAATATGTGTTTGAGCTTTCTAAGGATTCCGAGACTCATGGAGACTTTCATTTTAATCAGGTCAATATCGATGCTTGAAGGAAAGATTTTCGTCCAGCAAGATGCATAGGAATCGAACGTAACGATCATTAGGTCTACTTAGAGAAGCTCTTGATACTTGTATTTTATTTAAGTCAGGGCAAGCCTTTGAGACTCTGGAGAAAATGAGAAAACTTGACTTTCTGACATTTAAGGCAAGATAATTTACATCAAACCACTCGATAACTCTTTCAAAAAGGGCTATCACCTTTGAACAAAGATCAGGCTCAGTTCTACCTGCTGTGCCAAGAGTACTGTCATCAGCAAAAGTAATAAGTGCATCCGGTAAGGACAATGTTCTTTCACAATTAGTGGCGGATGCTGGTTGACAAAGACGACAGCAAATGGTAGGTTTTAAATTTTTAACAGCATTAATAAGGTCATTGGCGTAGATTAAAAAGAGTATCGGCCTAATGACAGATCCTTGTGTAACGCCAAACTCTATTTCAGAAGGGTTAGAAAAGTGCAGATCAACCTAGATGACTCGACCAGATAAATATGATAGAAATCAAGAATAAGCATTCTCTTCTATAGCAATATGGGACAGTTTCCAAAGAGTAATCTTGTTTGTTAGTCGAATGCTTTTCGAACGTCGAGAAAAGGACCAGCTGGTATCAACCCAGAGTCAAGAGCTGAATGTAACCAATTCAAGAGAGTTGCACATGCATGCTCAGTTGAGTGCTTCGCCCTAAAACCAAACTGAAAATCATGAAAAAAGTGTTTAGAATTAAGAAAATCAAGAAGTCGAGAAGTCAAAAATATTACTAAGCACTGATAAAAGAGATTTGTGACGATAATTTACAGGATCATTCCTTGATTCACCTTTAAAAAGAATAATAACACGAGCACTCTTTAAAGCACTTGAGAAAAATTGACAAGTCTCTTTGAAGGCAGAAACGATGATAGGAAGAATGAACTTGACAACCTTAGTTGGAATACAGTTTTGGCCAGAAGTAGAAGAACTTCTCAAACCATTGACAATTCTGGCTATTTCAGCTCCAGAGACAGGTTCTAATGCCATTGATATAAGACAGGGCGGTCCAAGGTAAGACCTAAAATTGGGTAGAGAAGAAGAAGGACTTACAGAATAGGTTGTTGTTTTCCCGATGTTAGCAAAATAGGAAGCAAACTCATCTTAAACTTTTAAATCATCCTCTACATTTTCGCCGTCAATCACAACACTCGAAGGGACAGAAGGAGGCAGAGAAGATGGCGTGTTAACAGAATTGATTACCTCGTCATTTTTTATATCACTCGTCAATATAAAATTTTGCACCAAGGTCAACGATGAAAATGCATTATCAAGCAAAGAAGTGGTACTGTTAGTTGTGCGAGTTGGATTGCATGCAGAAGGTATTGTTTCACAAGCGAGCGTCGTTGAAAGAAAATCCAAGGCCGAGGATGACCTCTGGTCACACAAATTAACGTTGAAGTCACCCATAATGACAAGTTCACATAAATGAAGTTGGATTTTTTATAAAACCTCATCAGAACCTCAATGAAATAGGGAACAGACCCATTAGGAGACCGGTATATATTACCAACAATCAAAGTATCAGCTTTGGTTTTAATCTCAATAAATATGGATTCAAAAATTCATTCTTCATTTCTTGACAGGACATGTCTAACAGAGTACGGAAGATGTTCCGAAATATAAACAACAAGGCCACCTTTAGCCATCCCACTTCAATTCAAGTATTCTATCTTGTACTCACGGCGATGCAATCGAGATTCATTTTTTGAATCAAGGAAAGTCTCACAAAGACCAATAAAATCAGGGTGACCACTACGCACTATTTTTTTTCAACTCATCAAACGAAAAACAAAGACCCTGAACATTAAGTTGGAGCACAGAGGAACTACCATCTGATTTGGATACTCGATCTAAATCCGATACATACTTACTACTAACTGAAAAATGGGAATTTGATGGTGATTTATTAGACTGACCTTCTGAATTATTTATCAAACTAAGAACATCAATTGGATTATTTTGAAGATGAAGTAGTCGCTCACCCAAGGAGGAGATGTCACCCGAGCTTTAGTCAGAAAAATTCAAAATGCTTACATGCTATGATCCATCACGTGCCACTCACTATCCAGCTTTGTATCTCCAGAACAATGACATGTGGACAGCAACTAGGCAAACAGAACGATGAACTCATTTTTTGAGACAATTGAAACTGAAACAGAAAAAATAAAGGCCAGAAACAGAGAACTTGGATAAGAGAAAAACTTGTATACAAAATGAAAAACAGTGAAATAGTAACTAAATCTCACAATCAAGGAGAAAAATTTACGCATCATAACTTACGAAAAAAAAAGCACTAACAACTATCAAACAAATAATTAAAGAATGAATGAATCACACCAATTACTCATCACCTCCGACTGACACGGAGACTGTATAACTAGATAGTTTAAAGGGATCGAAACACGAGTCCTCAATTCGTAAACAAGTCTTACTCTTAGAAGACTTTTTCGCTTCTATTCATACACTAATCCCTTTCGTTATCAGTCGGGTTTCAGTAACTTTTGCTGAAGTATCAGATGACGTACGGATATTGCAGCCGAAAGGTAGCAGTTCTTTTCTGTGGTGTGCCAGTTCACGTTGGAGATCAGAAGTGATGTTTTTTTCCAGATTCTTTCAGTTTACCACAATCTTTCATAATAACGTCCATAAGAGGCCCGTGTTCAAACAGCTAACAAATATCCTAGATATGCAATAGTATCCATTTTTTTTTTTTTTAAATCAAAAACGTAGAACAAGCTTTAATATTCACCTAAACAAACTTTTGACTCAGTTATTTTATCTTGTTTGAGGTCTTATTTAGAAATTCCATCCCTTTTCAATTGAAATGCTCAGTTTATCTTTCCAAGTGGTTTGACGAAATAGATACAAGTCAAATGCCGAATTTTGTGTACATGGATTTGTTGCCAGTAATAATTTCTTTGATGTAATTTTTTTTTCACCTTCTTGAGGTAATTTGTGCACATCGTCGTTCCGGCTATAATGGTGTATTGTTCGGTCATTTATAACTTCACAACGTTTTTGGAACATTTTAATCTATAAAAACTATTTCAAAACATTTAAAAATAATTTAAAACTAAAAAATGACCTTATTTAGAAATAGCAACAAATTTGTATGCATCTCATCATGAGCGTCTTTTCTTGCGACTAGTCCTTTCAGGTAAAATTAAGAACCATTCATAGGCATATTAGTTCTTAATAGACCATACAAAACGCTATTTTTCATGAGCTCGATACAATTTTTCTTCTATCCCACCAGCAAAGGCGTTTGAAGTGGACTATTATTTAGGTGTGGTTTTTGAATTAATCGACTGATTACCAATCAGTCATTGGTAGCATTCCTTAATAAAATAAGAAAAGTTTTCTTATTCTCGTTCAGTTACCCGCTTTGTAGAGCTATAATGAAAGAAAGGTTGAGATAGCTAGGGCACATCCTGCTAATGAAAGATGAAAAACTGCCAAAAATGTCTCTTTTTGGCCCACCGTCTAGGGCTAAACAGAAAGTAGGTCGTCTGCGGCTGGGGTGTTGCCGTTGTGCAGCATAAGAGTAACGGCTGGTGTGCATAGAAGAACCCTTGGATTTTATGAGCATTTCTTGAGAATTCCTGAAGAAATGTTGGGACAATTCTAGTTTTGCAAAATGCGCAAAGGATCAACCAGAAAGCATAAACTGAATGTTTATCTAAATGAAAGCCAGATAAGTATATTTGCATTTCAACAGTCATGTATTGTTGTTAAAAAACCTAATAATTGATGGAAGGGAGGTGGGTGGAAAAAGAGAAACGGAGAAAGAGTAAAGAGATACAGAGGGAGGTGCTAATATTGATAAAAGTGGCACGTTGTAACTGGGGAGGAAAACATACGTCATATTGTAGATTTTACAATTAACAAGTTATCCATTTATCTGTGGAGTTTATAAATGAGCTTATGGCAATCGCAAAACTACCTCTTTTCAACTTTTTCCAAAACAAACAAATTTCAAATATATTCACTCATATGCTGTTTTCAAAATAAAGTGAGTTAAAAATTAGGCCTTTCCTGAAGCTGTTTTACAAGTGGGACCGTTTCAGCATCCATATTAAAAACAGCCTGAACTAATGGTGTTGCTACAATTTTTCAGAAGAAACCGTTCGATCTACTCTGGCTTCTCAAGAATGGATTATTTAAATGTTAAAATATCATATACAAGTGCTGAATTTTGCTTAAGTTTCCAGCTTGAAGATCCAAACAGTAATTTTTTACGAATTTTCGATTTTACTCGACCTATGGCAGAGACTTGTGAAGCAACTGAGTTAAAAATTAAGCGCACTATGGAAAAGAGACTTGCTAAACAGTATAAAAGGCTGAAAAAGACTTCAGACGAAATGAACATAACTATTAAACTTTCGGATAATCCAAATAAATCACACATTTCTACTTTAGATATACTTAAAGATTCTGAATACCCAGTAGAAATTTTTAATAAGACCTATTCAATAGTTTGGAATACTCCCAGTGTTATTTCTTTAAAAATAATCAAATGTATTTTGGTCGGATTCCCATGTTATCCAGTGACTAAGCTTGAAAATGCTGACGAATCTCTTGCAAAATTCAAATGGTTTAGAAGCATCACCTTTCTTTCCAAGGAACAACAAAAGAATGTTGTATATGAACGTCAGTGGACAGAAAGAGGAAAAAAATGTCTAAAGCCCATGAAAATAACACCACCCGATGAAACAATTGAAAGTCAGTGGTGTTTTATTGGTGGAAGTTCCTCATACTTGCCAACAACTGAAGATGTTGATCATTGGCTACTTGTAGAATGTATACCAAAGAATAAGGACACAGAAGGCCAACCTTTTAGGACAGTTTCACCTGTTGTAGTTTCAGCTGGACCAGGAAAATGTCCATTTGAAGATAGACATAAGTTCACAAAAGAAAGGGTTTCGAATCTTGGTCTCAGAGTAGTGACTTATAATCTATTGGCTGACTTGTACGTGAATAAGCAGTTTACATATTGCCCACCGTATGCTTTAGAAATCGCCTATAGGAAGCAATTTTTCTTGAAAGAAATTATAGGTTACAATTCAGATTTAGTGTGTCTTCAAGAAGTGGACACCAAAGTGTTTGATGGTGACTTAAAACCAAGGCTCCATTTAGAGGGTTTACCCGGGATCTTTGACAAAAAAGGAGGCCAAGTGTCAGAAGGACTCGCTTGCTTTTATCGAACTGATAAACTGAGGTTACTTCAAACAGAGAGTTTTACTATAAGTGAAGGATTGCAGGAAAGGCCAATTTTCAGGAGAGTATGGGAGACAGTATGTCGCAATGAAAAGTTAAAAAACAGAGTTCTCCAAAGGACAAATGCTCTTCAGGCGCATGTATTTGAGCTAATAGAACGACCAGATCGTTGGCTAATTGTTGGGAACACTCACCTATACTCTCATCAAGACGCAGATCATATAAGACTTCTTCAGGCTGGGTTAGGAATGCTGTATTTTGAAGACTTAGTTAACACACTGGAATTAAAGGCTCCAGATAAGGAAATTGCCCTAATCTTCTGTGGGGATTTCAACTGTTTTCCCTCAAATGGTGTCCTCGAATTAATGCGAAAGCAGCATATTCCTCCTGATCACAAGGATTGGACCTCAAATGTCGATGAAGCTGTTGAAGATCTCCCTCTGATTAACCCTATAAGAATGGAAAGTGCACGTGGCACGCCTCTTTATACTAACTATACTGATGATTTCAAAGACTGTCTGGACTATATATTTTACCAAGAGAATAGATTTAATGTCAGTCAGGTAGTTCCACTGCCAAGTGAAGAAGAGCTTAGTGCTAATGTTGGACTTCCTAGTGTTGTATTTCCCTCAGATCATGTTTCCTTAGTAGCTGATCTAACTTGGGTGACAAACAAAGGCTCATGAATCTGTACAAAATTTGTGTGCTAACTTTGACAAGTCAAGTGAATTTGTTTGCTTTAGCTATGTATACAAAAAATTAAATTATTGAGAAAATCCTTTTCTTAATCAGTGTCAATTGGCTCTCAAGTAGTCCAACGCTTCTGTTCGAATGGAAAATTTAGTTAAACCACATTTTCTTTCTGTGAGCATCGGTTCGCTCTTTACTAGGTTGCAGCTAAGATGAAGATGATGCGGTTTCTACACAACATATATCAGATGCATTATTTTACCATTTACCAATGGTTTTTGAGGCATGTTTTGACAAGTAAGAAATATGGATACTTCAATTTCGACTGTGGTAAAACAAAATACGCTATACGACATTTTATATCTAACCACGCCCATTCAACATGCCAGCCCAATTTAACTGGCCAACCCGGTCTATCTCAGACCAGCCCATGGTTAGAGACGACATTCAGCAAAAGAGGTGGTGATACCTTGGGCGCGTTATCCGTATGAAAGATAATGTCGTCTCGAGACAGATTGTAGAATGGCAAACTCAGGGAAACCGCAGGAGAGGTCGACCAAAGAACACCTTGTGTCGCACCTATCAATGAGAATTGTCCAACATTCACACGACGATCGAACCAGAATGGGAAGATGTTTGGGCAGAAGCGCACATGCGGGATGACTGGCGACTCTTTGTGGATGGTGCGAGTGCCTCCAGTGGCACAGTAGGATCTAAGGTCTAAGGTAAGGTCATTCGAATGAGGAAGATTCTTAATAGTGTGTATTTTCGTATTTTTATCAAGGCAAGATATTACATAGATCAAAAGGTGTATCACATATTCTAATAGATCCGAAGTCGGATATAGATAGTACTGCATCGTATTAATAGAAACTATTAACTTGTTTTCTTCATATTGGCTTGAAATCGAATTTCCTGCTTATGTGTAGGTTTATACCATCCTTGGGAGAAGCCGCAAAAAATAAGCACATTTTCACGTTTTAACATATTTCAGGGCAATGGAAACGAATCCTCCTACCAAGATTTCCTCATATTCATCAAACATCACGGCTCTTACATTGCTGTACATCCCAAAGTCGATGTTATCCAGCTTGCTTTATTAGAGCCTATAAAATCTGCCGTATACAAAAATGCTGTAGAGATAGCTCATTTAGACCCAGACAATTATTATGAGTGGTGGTGAGTTTTTCTTTCAATTTGTTTTTTTTTTTTCATGCGTATTTGCAACGGTCCTATTTTGCCTCTTGTAAGTTCAAATTCAATTTATTAACATAATACGCATAACAAATAAAATACACTGGGTTACCATGGAGAGACAGAGCTCGTGATTGTGGTGACCCCATCAATATTTACAACATAAATAATATTAGTTGAAGATCCAATACCCAAGTCCACGGCCCACACACAAAGCAGAATGACAAAATAATTACCACAATAACAAAACAATCAAACAAACGTGCACGGAGAATGACATCATGAGCAATCAGAGACAATGAATTAAAAAAAATCCATAGAGAGAAAAACAAAGATTAATGGTGAAAAATTTCTAGGAAAAAATTTAAAAGTTCATGTCTTATTATGTTAAATGATTTAGTATCATCATATACAGTATGAAATTTTATCCATGTGCTTGTTATGATGTTCCTTGGTAAAAATCTCGACCTCTTCGTTATAAATCGAGAAGAAATACGCTGGTCTTTATGCCGAATCCCATAATGATGAAGTTTGCCCTTTCTCCCAAGCATACCAATGGACTGAAAATAAACTGGGAGCATTTGACGGTCATACTTAATTTTAAAAAGCACTGAAGAAAGATTACATAGACAAGAAATAGGAAGGATATGCATTAACAAATAAAGAGTTTCTGTCGTCGTCTTACCAGGGTATGACGAAGGTGATGGTAGATTCTTCTGTAAAATCCTTAGAGCCCGATTTTGCACAGTTTGTAACGGTTTAAGATGGGTTTTAAATGTTGCCAGATAAACAATAGGACAATATGATAAATGGGAAAGAACTAAAGAAAAATATAACAATCTTAATATTTCATAAGGGAAAAAATGTTGCAACCTATACATGATTCCAACTCCTTGTGCTGCTTTAATTCGTAGACGACCAAGATGACCTTTAAACGAAAGATTTTAATCAATCTCCACACCAAGGTACCAGATCGAACTTACTCTTTGGATGCTTATACTTAAGCCTTCAATAGTCACCTTATCAAATTCAATAGGCTCTTTATAAATGCGGCTGTAAGTCATGAATTTTGTTTTAGCTACGTTTAGTGACAATCGATTAGCCTGTAACCACTGAGCCAATGCTGTTACGTGCCATTGTAGTTGTGTCCCTATGTCCCACCTGTGAATATAGATATATATATATACTAGCTGTTGGGGTGGCGCTTCGCGCCACCCCAACACCTAGTTGGTGGGGGCGCTTCGCGCCCCCCCAAACCCCCCCGCGCGCGTAAGTCGTTACGCGCCATAATAGTTACGCGCCATTGTAGTTGTGTCCCTATGTCCCACCTGTGAATATAGATAGATATATATATATATATATATATATATATATGGTTTTAACTACGTAAAACTTGCGAATATACAACATTCTTTGCTGTCCCATTGTCTTTGCATATAAATAGATTGTCAGGTTTACCGACTCTTGAACATGCAACATATAATGGTCCATGGGAAAACAATCTGTATTCAGATCTATACCTCATGATTCTAATGATTGCCCTTGAGCTTTGTTGATGGTGATTGCTAATCGACCATTCCCTGTCCCGGTGTCCCGGTCGTCATTTACATCCCCCTGTTTCCCCCGGTGTCCCCGTTGTAGTTGTGTCCCTGTGTCCCGGTCGTCATTTATATTCCCTGTGTCCCGGTCGTCATTTGTATCCCGGTGTCTCGGTCTGTATATACATTCGTTTTTTAGTTTTGTTTTTCTCCTTTATTTTTTTCCTTTTTTTTTCTTTTTTAGCTTATTTAGATTTTTAGATTTTTTAGTTTTTTTATTAGTTTTTAGTTTTTTTTCTTTTTAGTTTTTTTGTCCCGGTCGTCATTTATATCCCCCTGTTTCCCCCGGTGTCCCCGTTGTAGTTGTGTCCCTGTGTCCCGGTCGTCATTTATATTCCCTGTGTCCCGGTCGTCATTTGTATCCCGGTGTACCGGTCTGTATATACATTCGTTTTTTAGATTTGTTTTTCTCCTTTATTTTTTTCCTTTTTTTTTCTTTTTTAGTTTATTTAGATTTTTAGATTTTTTAGTTTTTTTTATTAGTTTTTAGTTTTTTTTTCTTTTTAGTTTTTTTGTAGTTTTTACCTTCTTTTTAGTTTTGTTAATTTTTTTTTACTTATGTCCTGGTCGTCATTTATACTCCCTGTGTCCCGGTGCTTTGTTGATTGCTAATCGAACATTCCTTTTGTCCTGGTCGCTTTCTCTTTGAGTGTCGTCATTTATTTTTTTCTTTTTTAGTTCTTTTAGTTTTTACCTTTTTTAGTTTTTTTTAGTTTTTTAGATGAAATTTTTTTTTAGTTTTTTCCTTTTTTTCTTTTTAGTTTTTTATTGGTTTTTACCTTTATGTTAGCTTATTTTTCAGTTTTTTCCTTTTTTTTTAGTTTTTTTATTTTTTATTTTTTTTAGTTTTTTACCTTTTTTTAGTTTTTTTAGTTTTTTTAGTTTTTTTAGTTTTTTAGCTTTTTTACTTTTTTTATTAGTTTTTAGTTTTTTGTAGTTTTTGCCTTTTTTTAGTTTTTTCAGTTTTTCTTTTAGTTTTTTATTGGTTTTTACCTTTATTTTAGCTTATTTTTCAGTTTTTTCCTTTTTTTTAGTTTTATTTAGTTTTTAGTTTTTTTTAGTTTTTTACTTTTTTTTAGTTTTTTTAGTTTTTTTGTTTTTTAGCTTTTTTATTTTTTTTATTAGTTTTTAGTTTTTTTTGTAGTTTTTGCCTTTTTTTTAGTTTTTTTTAGTTTTTTAGCTTTTTTATTAGTTTTTAGTTTTTTTTGTAGTTTTTGCCTTTTTTTAGTTTTTTTAGTTTTTAGCTTTTTTATTTTTTTTTATTAGTTTTTAGTTTTTTTTGTAGTTTTTGCCTTTTTTTAGTTTTTTCAGTTTTGACGTCACCTGATCCAGTTTTTTCAGGTGA
Organism: Artemia franciscana; assembly: GCF_032884065.1. Classification (NCBI taxonomy): domain Eukaryota; kingdom Metazoa; phylum Arthropoda; class Branchiopoda; order Anostraca; family Artemiidae; genus Artemia; species Artemia franciscana. Next base: position 21,209,864 of record NC_088864.1, read on the forward strand.
CGTCACCTGATCCACGATCCACAGATCCACAGACAACTTATTTTTATATATATAGATAGTTTTTTTTTTACTTATGTCCTGGTCGTCATTTATGCTCCCTGTGTCCCGGTGCTTTGTTGATTGCTAATCGAACATTCCTTTTGTCCTGGTCGCTTTCTCTTTGAGTTTCGTCATTTATTTTTTTCTTTTTTAGTTCTTTTAGTTTTTACCTTTTTTAGTTTTTTTTAGTTTTTTAGATGAAAATTTTTTTTAGTTTTTTCCTTTTTTTCTTTTTAGTTTTTTATTGGTTTTTACCTTTATTTTAGCTTATTTTTCAGTTTTTTCCTTTTTTTTAGTTTTTTTTTATTTTTTATTTTTTTTAGTTTTTTACCTTTTTTTAGTTTTTTTAGTTTTTTTAGTTTTTTAGCTTTTTTACTTTTTTTATTAGTTTTTAGTTTTTTTTTGTAGTTTTTGCCTTTTTTTAGTTTTTTCAGTTTTTTTTTTAGTTTTTTATTGGTTTTTACCTTTATTTTAGCTTATTTTTCAGTTTTTTCCTTTTTTTTTAGTTTTTTTAGTTTTTAGTTTTTTTAGTTTGTTACCTTTTTTTAGTTTTTTTAGTTTTTTTAGTTTTTTAGCTTTTTTATTTTTTTTATTAGTTTTTAGTTTTTTTTGTAGTTTTTGCCTTTTTTTAGTTTTTTTAGTTTTTTAGCTTTTTTATTAGTTTTTAGTTTTTTTTGTAGTCTTTGCCTTTTTTTAGTTTTTTTAGTTTTTTAGCTTTTTTATTTTTTTTATTAGTTTTTAGTTTTTTTTGTAGTTTTTGCCTTTTTTTAGTTTTTTCAGTTTTGACGTCACCTGATCCAGTTTTTTCAGGTGACGTCACCTGATCCATCCACAGACAGACAACTTATTTTTATATATATAGATATATATATATATATATATATATATATATATATATATATATATATATACTAGCTGTTGGGGTGGCGCTTCGCGCCACCCCAACACCTAGTTGGTGGGGGCGCTTCGCGCCCCCCCCAAGCCCCCCCGCGCGCGTAAGTCGTTACGCGCCATAATAGTTACGCGCCATTGTAGTTGTGTCCCTATGTCCCACCTGTGAATATAGATATATATATATATATATATGGTTTTAACTACGTAAAACTTGCGAATATACAACATTCTTTGCTGTCCCAATGTCTTTGCATATAAATAGATTGTCAGGTTATCCCCCTGTTTCCCCCGGTGTCCCCGTTGTAGTTGTGTCCCTGTGTCCCGGTCGTCATTTATATTCCCTGTGTCCCGGGTCCCGGTCATCATTTGTATCCCGGTGTCCCGGTCTGTATATACATTCGTTTTTTAGTTTTGTTTTTCTCCTTTATTTTTTTCCTTTTTTTTTCTTTTTTAGCTTATTTAGATTTTTAGATTTTTTAGTTTTTTTTATTAGTTTTTAGTTTTTATTTCTTTTTAGTTTTTTTGTCCCGGTCGTCATTTATATCCCCCTGTTTCCCCCGGTGTCCCCGTTGTAGTTGTGTCCCTGTGTCCCGGTCGTTATTTATATTCCCTGTGTCCCGGTCGTCATTTGTATCCCGGTGTACCGGTCTGTATATACATTCGTTTTTTAGTTTTGTTTTTCTCCAGTTTTTGCCTTTTTTTTTAGTTTTTTGTCCTGGTCGCTTTCTCTTTGAGTGTCGTCATTTATTAGTTTTTTCCTTTTTTTTTTTAGTTTTTTATTGGTTTTTACCTTTATTTTAGCTTATTTTTCAGTTTTTTCCTTTTTTTTAGTTTTTTTTTATTTTTTATTTTTTTTAGTTTTTCACCTTTTTTTAGTTTTTTTAGTTTTTTTAGTTTTTTAGCTTTTTTACTTTTTTTATTAGTTTTTAGTTTTTTTTTGTAGTTTTTGCCTTTTTTTAGTTTTTTCAGTTTTTTTTTTAGTTTTTTATTGGTTTTTACCTTTATAGTTTTTTTAGTTTTTTAGCTTTTTTATTTTTTTTATTAGTTTTTAGTTTTTTTTGTAGTTTTTGCCTTTTTTTAGTTTTTTCAGTTTTGACGTCACCTAATCCAGTTTTTTCAGGTGACGTCACCTGACACATCCATCCACACATCCATCCATCCATCCATCCACAGACAACTTATTTTTATATATATAGATATATATATATATATATATATATATATATATATATATATATAAATATGTTTTTAACTACGTAAAACTTGTGAATATACAACATTCTTTGCTGTCCCATTGTCTGTGCATATAAATAGATTGTCAGGTTTACCGACTCTTGAACATGCAACATATAATGGTCCATGGGAAAACAATCCGTATTCAGATCTATACCTCATGATTCTAATGATTGCCCTTGAGCTTTGTTGATGGTGATTGCTAATCGACCATTCCCTGTGTCGCCGTCGTCATTTATATATCCCCCTGTGCCCCCCGGCGTCCCCGTTGTAGTTGTGTCCCTGTGTCCCGGTCGTCATTTATATTCCCTGTGTCCCGGTCGTCATTTGTGTCCCGGTGTCCCAGTCTGTGATTTCTCTTTGAGTGTCCCGGGCGTCATTTATATTCCTTGTGTCCCGGTGTCCCGGTCGTCATTTGTGTCCCGGTGTCCCGGTCTGTATATACATTCGTTTTTGAATTGGTCTTTTTTTTTAGTTTTAGTTTTTTACCTTTTTTTTTAGTTTTATTAGTTATACCTCATGATTCTAATGATTGCCCTTGAGCTTTGATGATGGTGATTGCTAATCGAACATTCCATGTGTCCCCGTCGTCATTTATATATCCCCCTGTGCCCCCCGGCGTCCCCGTTGTAGTTGTGTCCCTGTGTCCCGGTCGTCATTTATATTCCCTGTGTCCCGGTCGTCATTTGTATCCCGGTGTCCCGGTCTGTATATACATTCGTTTTTGAAATGGTATATGATGAAATAAATTTTTGTATTTTTCCCCTTTTTTTCTTTTTAGTTTTTTTTTGGTTTTTACTTTTTTTTTAGTTTTTTTTTCTTTTTTCTTTTCAGTTTTTTTTTATTTTTATTTTTTTTAGTTTTGTTTTTCTCCTTTATTTTTCATTTTTTTCCTTTTTATTTTTTTTCTTTTTAGTTTTTTTTTAGTTTTTTAGCTTTTTTAGTTTTTTATTAGTTTTTAGTTTTTTTTTATCTTTTTTGTTTTTTTGTAGTTTGTACCTTTTTTTTAGTTTTTTTAGTTTTTTTTTACTTATGTCCTGGTCGTCATTTATACTCTCTGTGTCCCGGTCGTCATTTGTGTCCCGGTGCTTTGTTGATGGTGATTGCTAATCGAACATTCCTTGTGTCCCGGTCGCTTTCTCTTTGAGTGTCCCGGTCGTCATTTATATTCCCTATGTGCCGGTGTCCCGGTCGTCATTTGTGTCCCGATGTCCCGGTCTGTAATTTCATCAGTCGAAAACATGACATCAGTCGACACACAAACATGACGTCACTCGACACACACACACACAGACAACTTATTTTTATATATATAGATAGATAGACTTCGGCTTGAATACATTTGTTTTTGAATTGGTATATGATGTGTCCCGGTCGTCATTTATATTCCCTGTGTCCCGGTCGTCATTTGTGTCCGTACATATGTATTTGATTGCCTTTACGGAGTTACAGTATTCAACGTTTATGTGTGCATTAAATTTTTTTGACAATAAAGGTGAATATGGAACAACCCACTGATTATCTACTTCTATGGTGGTACCGTTATGCTTCTTTATTATTGCTGTTTTACCGCCATCTTCAGTAGATCTTCTTCTATATTGTGGGTTACCATCATTGCCAGTAATTGTGTTAGGTACTAAAAGTCGAGGATATTGCTTTTTGCACCTTCCTTTGGCCATGCACGGTGATTTTTCATTCAGTGCACCGCAAGGTCCATGTATCAGATTTTTTACAACAATATCATAAAAGCCTTTATCGATATTTTCATCAGGAATTTCAGCGGAAATCACATCGTCAATTTCACTAGAAGTAATTTTATCATGTAGCCAGATTAAAATATGTGTGTGTGGCAATCCTCGTTTTTGCCATTCCACTGAGTACATCCAACAGCGCACTGACCCAAACACTTTAAGCTTTACTATGTAGTTTATCAGTGATTTCAACTTTTGCCGGAAGACACGGGCCGTAATGTCATGTCTATGAACCGCCGATTGTCCTGGAAGTAAAAGCTGCCATATCTCGTCCCAAGATTGATTACATGTAAATGTAATAAATAAATCTGGACGACCATAGAGACGAACATACGCAATAGCATCTTGAGAATATTCATGCATATGACGGGGACTGCCAGCATGTGACGAAGGTAAAATCGTTAATCTTCCAACGTTTGTGGTATTACCGTCATTTTCAACTGCATCTCGCAAATGAATGTATTGTTCAAAGCGGAGCTTGGTCTGATTCAGACGGATAAATAGCAAACGTTCTGATTCAAGTTTTGCATACATATCAACAATATATTAGTGAAACAATTGACGGCATTTTAAAATATAATTGTCTTCATCCTGACGAATCATTAGTCTATAGGAATAATAATTCATTTCGCTGCATTTCTTATCCGTTTGTTTGTCAGTGGATGGATCTTGCAATTTATTATTAAAGTGATAGCCGTTGGCTCCATCCCAAAAAATGATAGGATATTGTAGGGCATCTTAGCATCGATGAGTTTCAGCAACTCTTACCAACTGAGTGTTTCGCTTATGAAAAATAATATCTCGAGGTAAACACTGATCTACGACCATAACGATTGCCACTTCGTCGATAGTTGGAGCATTGCATCTACGCACATGTTGGCCAGTAGGCGTTATGTCAGCGGAAATAACAATTTTATGCGTGTCAGTAGGCATCAAATCGATTGCTGTTTTGACCAGACGCACTAAATTATTATTTTCCTGGAAAAGATGTTGCAGTTGGGAAACGATAGTCCTTTCAACGCCGGGAGAAATTTCGCAACGTGCATTCAATTCAGAATTTCTATCACTGATGAAGTACAGTTGTAAAAATTTATGATTTTCGCCTGAGAATGGTAGAAGGGACCCTGCTCTATAATAAATGTGCCCTTTTACTGTGAAAGTAGGCATAAATTGATCTTGATTTTCGATTTGGGCACCAAACGACGTCATTCGGAAACATGAGTTAAATTTTCTAAAGTTTAACAAAATACGCTTAGATTCTGACGTAGTTCCAGTAAGTAAAGTCTTCAATGGCTCTGGTGGTGCAGCCAGTTGAGGAAGTTTAACTTTTCCTGAGGCGCAACACATTCCCATTGTTTCACCATTAAATTTCAAGGCCTTGCAATAGGGACAAATTTTAGACATAGTCCCGATTTGAACACATCTACTATAATAATCGACTGGGCTGTACCTGAATGCCAGGCGAAAATTTTCAGGTTGCTCTTGTGATTCCTTGGCACGCTTTCTTTTGGTGATTTCTCTTTGAGACGCAAGCCTGTTTTCACGCTGTTGTTGTGATTCCTCGGCACGTTTTCTTTTCATACTTTCTCTATTAGCCGCAAGTCTGTTTTCACGCTGTTGTTGTGATTCCTCGGCACGCTTTCTTTTCTTACTTTCTCTATTAGCCGCAAGCCTTTTGGCATAGACTCTGAGCATCTTCCTCAGCTGTTTCTTCTGCCATTGTAGGTTCTTCTGTCATTTTAAGATCTATATTAAAAATTTCTCTTTGAAAGGCCTTCTTATATACTTATAATGACGTCATATACAAAGCCTTTGACGTCATAACAAACATGACGTCTGTCGACAAACTACTTCATGACGGCATAATGCTCAATCCTTATGATGACGTCATTCGACAAACATGACGTCAGTCGACACTAACAACTTATTTTTATATATATACTAGCTGTTGGTGTGGCGCAAAGCGCCACACCAACACTTAGTTGGCGGGGGCGCTTCGCGTTCCCCCGAGCCCCCCCCCCCCCCGTGCGCGTAAGTTGATACGCGCCATTGTAGTTGTGTCCCTGTGTCCCACCTGTGAATATAGATAGATATATATATGTTTTTAACTACGTAAAACTTTGAATATACAATATTCTTCGCTGTCCCATTGTCTGTGCATATAAATAGATTGTCAGGTTTACCGACTCTTGAACATGCAATATATAATTGTCCATGGGAAAACAATCCGTATTCAGATCTATACCGCATTTTTCTAATGATTGCCCTTGGGCTTTGTTGATGGTAATTGCTAATCGAATATTCCCTGTGTCCCCGTCGTCATTTATATATCCCCTATGTGCCCTTCCGGCGTCCCTGTTGTAGTTGTGTCCCTGTGTCCTGGTCGTCATTTATATTCCTGGTGTCCAGGTCGTTATTTGTGACCCGGTGTCTCGGTCTGTGATTTCTCTTTTAGTGTCCCGGTCGTCATTTATATTCCTTGTGTCCCGGTGTCCCCAATTCGATTGCTTTTTTGAACAGAAGCACTAAATTATTATTTTATTGGAAAAGATGTTGCAACTGGAAAACGATAGTCCTTTCAACGTCGTTGTTTTTTATCATCAGTATCACTTTCAAGTTGTTTGGCTTGTTTTACCTTGGCTTGTCTTTCGTCACTATGAAATACATATCGCCGAACCTATGTTTTTTAACTAAAATCTGGTAAGCCTTGATGACCTTATCCAAGTCAAAATCCCAAACCTAATCATCATCGCTGTCATTTTCAGTTTTGATACGTTTTCCGGTGTCCCGGTCTCTAACATACGACAATAGATAAATTGTGTTGTAAGTTTGTTCACGATCCCATAAAGTGATAGCCGTCGGCTCCATTCCAAAAAATGATAGGATATTGTAGGGCATCGCAGCATCGATGAGTTTAAGCATTTCTTGTCAACTGATTGTTTCGCCTATAAAGAATATTATCTCGAGGTAAGAACTGATCACCGACCATAATGATTGCCACTTCGTTGATAGTTGTGTATCAGTAGGCATCAATTCGATTGCTGTTTTGAACAGAAGCACTAAATCATTATTTTTGTGGAAAAGATGCTGCAACTGAGAAACGATAGTCCTTTCAACGTCGTTTTTTTATCATCGGTATCATTTTCAAGTTGTTTGGTTTGTTTTACCTTGGCTTGTCTTTCGTCACTATGAAATACATATCGCCGAACTTTTGTTTTTTTTTAACTAATATCTGGTAGGTATTGATGACCTTATCCAAGTCAAAATCCCAAATCCAATCATCATCGCTGTCATTTTCAGTTTTGATACGTTTTGACTCTCGCTGTCCAGGTTGATTTTCATCTAACTGCGCGGTTTTGCGTTCTTTAGCCGCAAGCCTTTTGGCATAGACTCTTTGAGCAGCTTCCTCGGCTGTTTCTTCTGTCATTTTAAGATCTATAATAAAAATTTCTTTTTGAAAGACCTTCTTATATACTTATAATGACGTCATATACAAAGTCTTTGACGTCATAACAAACATGAAGTCAGTCGACAAACAACTTCATGACGGCATAATGCTCAATCCTTATAATGCCGTCAGTCGACAAACATGACGTCAGTCGACACACAAACAACTTATTTTTATATATATAGATTTTAGGGCATCGTAGCATCGATGAGTTTCAGCAATTCTTACCAACTGAGCGTTTCGCTTATGAAGAATAATATCTCGAGGTAAAAACTGATCACCCACCGTAACGATTGCCACTTTGTCGATAGTTGGAGCATTGTATCTACGCACATGTTCGCCAGTAGGCGTTTTGTGCAGCGGAAATAACAATTTTATGCGTATCAGTAGGCATCAAATCTATAGCTGTTTTGAACTGCTGCACTGATAAAAAACGCTTAGATTCTGATGTAGTTCCAGTAAGCAAAGTATTCAATGACTCTGGTGGTGCAGCCAGTTGAGGAAGTTTTACTTTTCCTGAGGCGCAACACATTCCCAATGTTTCACCGTTAAATTTCAAGGCCTTGCAATAGGGACAAATTTTAGAAATAGTCTCGATTTGAACACATCTACTCAAGCTATTTTTTACTTTCTCTTTCAGCAGCAAGTCTGGTTTCGCGTTGCTCAACACGCCTTCTTTGACGTAAATTGCACATTCCTAATCTGGCCCTTTCTCTTTGAATCGCAAGCCTGGTTTTGCTTTTTGGTAACTTTCTATCTTTTTCAATGTTTTTCAATTTGTCGATGTTCATTCTAACATTGACAGTTGGAAAAATCTTTACATGCCAAGCATGCTAAAGCTCAAAAATTTATAATAAAGCTCAATATTTTGGGTAAGGTATCTCTTTTAAGGTTTTCGAATTACTTTAATCTATTGTCAAAATATATTGAAATACTTGTGCAATTCCCAGATTTTTACATTTTAAACAATTTAATAAAATTGAAAGAGCCTCAATATTTATGAATACTTATTATTCAAAAGGTTTTTCATTTTTTATTTTGATTCTTTTATAGTTTTTTTAGTCTTTTAGTTTTTCTTTATTTCTTTAGTTTTTGTCTTTTATTTTATTATTCTTTTTTTTAGTTTTTCTTTTTTTTTTTTTTTTAGTTTTTTTTTTAGTTTTTTTCTGTTTTTGAGTTTTTTGATTTTTTAGTCTTTTAGTTTTTCTTTTTTTACTTTTTTTCTTTTTTCGTTTTTCGTTTTTTAGATTTTTGATGTTTTTTAGTTTTTCTGTTATTTTAGTTTTTCTCTTTTATTTTT